>NC_090761.1:24057267-24069767 GCF_036898095.1 Palaemon carinicauda
GGGTCTATTGAATCGGTAGAATTTCAAAAGTTCAAACTGGCAGAAAATGTTTTTTATGTTGAACAGGCTGACATAAGTCTTTTTATACTTTATATATGATATATCTGTTTTGCTGTTGTTAATGTTTTTAAAATATTTAAGTTAATTGTTTATTACTTCTTATATCGTTTATTTATTTCCTTTCCTCAATGGGCTATTTTTCCCTGTTGGAGCCCTTGGACTTATAGCATCTTGCTTTTCCAAGTAGGGTTGTAGCTTAGCTAGTAATAATAATGATAATAATAATAATAATAATAATAATAATAATAATAATAATAATAGGCAAATGCGCATTGGTTGTTACCTTGGTCTAGGATGTTGCACCAAGAACCTCCGGTTTTTTTGTAGTGTGTTAAAGGGCAATGTAACTTAGGAAAACAACTACTTTTTCTTATAGAAAATATTACGCTTACAATACAAATTTACCCAACCTTCTGCTGGACCTTTTTCTGTTACTGGAGATTATCAAGTGGACTGGTGTGGACCTATATTCTCTTACAACTATTTCGGACAGGTAGGCTAAAACATAAAGAATAATCGAATGATACGAAATAGTACTATATACATTTTCTTTCCATACTTTAAACAAAAATATATTTTCCCGGTTGGAGTCACTTTATACCTGAATCAGGATTGTATGGTTATAGCAAGATCTCTCTCTCTCTCTCTCTCTCTCTCTCTCTCTCTCTCTCTCTCTCTCTCTCTCTCATCTTCAGGCCACTGGCTAGTTTGTGAGGCTCACTCTCTTCATACTAAAATATATATTTGTAAACTGCGTTGAGCTCGGATTCGATTCCCTTGAGATTTGCGCGGGTCCTTATAAATGTGGTTCCGCTCCTCCGGTGAACCAACCTAGTATGGGTGGTCCTGACTATAGGCCATTTCTTTTAGCGAGGCAAATTTGCACCGACTCGCACCGGTGCCCTTTTAGCTCGGTAAAGTTTGCTGATCGCTGATTGGTTAGAATTATCTTGTCCAACCAATAAGCGATCAGGAAACTTTTCCGAGCTAAAAGGGCACCGCTGCGAGCTGGTGTAAATCTGACTCTCTAAAAGAAATTGACTATAGTATAGTGTAGCTTTGCTGATCATGGCAATGCGCAAACTCTTTTCCATTGTTAAGACGTCCACATTAACATATATATATATATATATATATATATATATATATATATATATATATATATATATATATATATATATATATATATAAGTTTTGCATAATTAGACGTGTTTTTTTCCTTATTATAATAAGCCAGATATTTAAATACTTTAATGTCTGGATTCTCTCTTATACCTAGGGATCAGAGACCGAAGGGGGAATCATTCAAAGACAATAGCTTCTGGCCGGCCGGGGAATCGAACCCTGATCCAGGAAGCTGGTATGACAGTGACATAGCATTTAGCTTTCGCCGTGGCTAAATGCTATATCACTGTCATACCAGCTTCCTGGATCAGGGTTCGATTCCCCGGTCGGCCAGAAGCTATTGTCTTTGAGTGATTCCCCCTTGGGTCTCTGATCCCTTGGTATAAGAGAGAATCCAGACATTAAGGTAATTTATATATTGTTATAACTAAGAGGAAGGGTTGGGCATTTATTTGTGTTTTAAGATTATACATATTTTTTTTTCCTTTGCTTTGCAAATCTTAAAATGTTTTCACAAGCAATATCAGCTGTTTCTCAACAATCTTCGGGCCCTACTAACCACATATACTGTGGGTACACGAATGTGGGTGAAGTACAGTATAATGCTATGTGTTTTATTTCATTTTACTTTTTTCTCTCTTTCTTTTTTTATTGAAGGCAACCCCCTATACTATACTGATAGATATGATGAATGTAGGGCTTATTGGAAACAGTACCATACACTGTTAAATGAAAGTGTGAGCCACTGAAAAAAATTTTTTTTTTTTTTGGGGGGGAAGGAAATTGGGAAAAGGAATATTACCAGAGAGAGTTAAGGAAAGGAGAAACATAGTGACTTAAGTGAGAGAAGTGACATTATGTTTGGCTGATAGATAGAGCTGTGGTATTGGCTACCTTAGGAACAGTACACCATTCCTTTACCCGTGAAGCCATTGTCTGTACCCTCTTCGACTACCAGGAAAGGTTCCCCCATCTCAAGGTGGCATATCAAGGCTCCATGGCTGTACCAGCTCAGCTGCGACTACCAGGAAAGGTTCCCCCATCTCCTGGTGGCACATGAAGGCTCCATGGCTGTACCAGCTCAGCTGCGACTACCAGGAATGGTTACCCCATCTCCTGGTGGCACATCAAGGCTCCATGGCTGTACCAGCTCAGCTGCGACTACCAGGAAAGGTTCCCCCATCTCCTGGTGCCACATGAAGGCTCCATGGCTGTACCAGCTCAGCTGCGACTACCAGGAATGGTTACCCCATCTCCTGGTGGCACATGAAGGCTCCATGGCTGTACCAGCTCAGCTGCGACTACCAGGAAAGGTTCCCCCATCTCCTGGTGCCACATGAAGGCTCCATGGCTGTACCAGCTCAGCTGAGACTACCAGGAAAGGTTCCCCCATCTCCTGGTGCCACATCAAGGCTCCATGGCTGTACCAGCTCAGCTGAGACTACCAGGAAAGGTTCCCCCATCTCCTGGTGGCACACGAAGGCTCCATGACTGTACCAGCTCAGCTGAGACTACCAGGAAAGGTTCCCCCATCTCCTGGTGGCACACGAAGGCTCCATGACTGTACCAGCTCAGCTGAGACTACCAGGAAAGGTTCCCCCATCTCCTGGTGTCACATGAAGGCTCCATGGCTGTACCAGCTCAGCTGCGACTACCAGGAACGGTTACCCCATCTCCTGGTGGCACATGAAGGCTCCATGGCTGTACCATCTTAGCTGCGACTACCAGGAAAGGTTCCCCCATCTCCTGGTGCCACATCAAGGCTCCATGGCTGTACCAGCTCAGCTGAGACTACCAGGAAAGGTTCCCCCATCTCCTGGTGGCACATGAAGGCTCCATGGCTGTACCAGCTCAGCTGCGACTACCAGGAAAGGTTCCCCCATCTCCTGGTGCCACATCAAGGCTCCATGGCTGTACCAGCTCAGCTGCGACTACCAGGAATGGTTACCCCATCTCCTGGTGGCACATGAAGGCTCCATGGCTGTACCATCTTAGCTGCGACTACCAGGAAAGGTTCCCCCATCTCCTGGTGCCACATCAAGGCTCTATGGTTGTACCAGCTCAGCTGAGACTACCAGGAAAGGTTTCCCCATCTCCTGGTGGCACATGAAGGCTCCATGGCTGTACCAGCTCAGCTAAGACTATCAGGAAAGGTTACCCCATCTCCTGGTGCCACATCAAGGCTCCATGGTTGTACCAGCTCAGCTGAGACTACCAGGAAAGGTTTCCCCATCTCCTGGTGGCACATGAAGGCTCCATGGCTGTACCAGCTCAGCTGCGACTACCAGGAAAGGTTCCCCCATCTGCTGGTGCCACATCAAGGCTCCATGGCTGTACCAGCTCAGCTGCGACTACCAGGAAAGGTTCCCCCATATCCTGGTGCCACATGAAGGCTCCATGGCTGTACCAGCTCAGCTGAGACTACCAGGAAAGGTTCCCCCATCTCCTGGTGCCACATGAAGGCTCCATGGCTGTACCATCTTAGCTGCGACTACCAGGAAAGGTTCCCCCATTTCCTGGTGCCACATGAAGGCTCCATGGCTGTACCAGCTCAGCTGCGACTACCAGGAATGGTTACCCCATCTCCTGGTGCCACATGAAGGCTCCATGGCTGTACCATCTTAGCTGCGACTACCAGGAAAGGTTCCCCCATCTCCTGGTGGCACACGAAGGCTCCATGGCTGTACCATCTTAGCTACGACTACCAGGAATGGTTACCCCATCTCCTGGTGCCACATGAAGGCTCCATGGCTGTACCAGCTCAGCTAAGACTATCAGGAAAGGTTCCCCCATCTCCTGGTGCCACATCAAGGCTCCATGGTTGTACCAGCTCAGCTGAGACTACCAGGAAAGGTTTCCCCATCTCCTGGTGGCACATGAAGGCTCCATGGCTGTACCAGCTCAGCTGCAACTACCAGGAAAGGTTCCCCCATCTGCTGGTGCCACATCAAGGCTCCATGGCTGTACCAGCTCAGCTGCGACTACCAGGAAAGGTTCCCCCATATCCTGGTGCCACATGAAGGCTCCATGGCTGTACCAGCTCAGCTGAGACTACCAGGAAAGGTTCCCCCATCTCCTGGTGCCACATGAAGGCTCCATGGCTGTACCATCTTAGCTGCGACTACCAGGAAAGGTTCCCCCATTTCCTGGTGCCACATGAAGGCTCCATGGCTGTACCAGCTCAGCTGCGACTACCAGGAATGGTTACCCCATCTCCTGGTGCCACATGAAGGCTCCATGGCTGTACCATCTTAGCTGCGACTACCAGGAAAGGTTCCCCCATCTCCTGGTGGCACACGAAGGCTCCATGGCTGTACCATCTTAGCTGCGACTACCAGGAAAGGTTCCCCCATCTCCTGGTGCCACATCAAGGCTCCATGGCTGTACCAGCTCAGCTGCGACTACCAGGAATGGTTACCCCATCTCCTGGTGGCACATGAAGGCTCCATGGCTGTACCAGCTCAGCTGCGACTACCAGGAAAGGTTTCCCCATCTCCTGGTGGCACATGAAGGCTCCATGGCTGTACCAGCTCAGCTGCGACTACCAGGAATGGTTACCCCATCTCCTGGTGCCACATCAAGGCTCCATGGCTGTACCAGCTCAGCTGCGACTACCAGGAATGGTTACCCCATCTCCTGGTGCCACATGAAGGCTCCATGGCTGTACCAGCTCAGCTGCGACTACCAGGAAAGGTTTCCCCATCTCCTGGTGGCACATGAAGGCTCCATGGCTGTACCAGCTCAGCTGCGACTACCAGGAAAGGTTTCCCCATCTCCTGGTGGCACATGAAGGCTCCATGGCTGTACTAGCTCAGCTGCGACTACCAGGAAAGGTTCCCCCATCTCCTGGTGCCACATCAAGGCTCCATGGCTGTACCAGCTCAGCTGCGACTACCAGGAATGGTTACCCCATCTCCTGGTGGCACATGAAGGCTCCATGGCTGTACCATCTTAGCTGCAACTACCAGGAAAGGTTCCCCCATCTCCTGGTGCCACATCAAGGCTCCATGGCTGTACCAGCTCAGCTGCGACTACCAGGAAAGGTTTCCCCATCTCCTGGTGGCACATGAAGGCTCCATGGCTGTACCAGCTCAGCTGCGACTACCAGGAAAGGTTTCCCCATCTCCTGGTGGCACATGAAGGCTCCATGGCTGTACTAGCTCAGCTGCGACTACCAGGAAAGGTTCCCCCATCTCCTGGTGCCACATCAAGGCTCCATGGCTGTACCAGCTCAGCTGCGACTACCAGGAAAGGTTTCCTCATCTCCTGGTGGCACATGAAGGCTCCATGGCTGTACCAGCTCAGCTGCGACTACCAGGAAAGGTTTCCCCATCTCCTGGTGGCACATGAAGGCTCCATGGCTGTACTAGCTCAGCTGCGACTACCAGGAAAGGTTCCCCCATCTCCTGGTGCCACATCAAGGCTCCATGGCTGTACCAGCTCAGCTGCGACTACCAGGAATGGTTACCCCATCTCCTGGTGGCACATGAAGGCTCCATGGCTGTACCATCTTAGCTGCGACTACCAGGAAAGGTTCCCCCATCTCCTGGTGCCACATCAAGGCTCCATGGCTGTACCAGCTCAGCTGCGACTACCAGGAAAGGTTTCCCCATCTCCTGGTGGCACATGAAGGCTCCATGGCTGTACCAGCTCAGCTGCGACTACCAGGAAAGGTTTCCCCATCTCCTGGTGGCACATGAAGGCTCCATGGCTGTACCAGCTCAGCTGCGACTACCAGAAAAGGTTCCCCCATATCCTGGTGGCACATGAAGGCTCCATGGCTGTACCAGCTCAGCTGAGACTACCAGGAAAGGTTACCCCATCTCCTGGTGCCACATGAAGGCTCCATGGCTGTACCATCTTAGCTGCGACTACCAGGAAAGGTTCCCCCATTTCCTGGTGGCACATGAAGGCTCCATGGCTGTACCAGCTCAGCTGCGACTACCAGGAATGGTTACCCCATCTCCTGGTGGCACATGAAGGCTCCATGGCTGTACCATCTTAGCTGCGACTACCAGGAAAGGTTCCCCCATCTCCTGGTGCCACATGAAGGCTCCATGGCTGTACCAGCTCAGCTGCGACTACCAGGAATGGTTACCCCATCTCCTGGTGGCACATGAAGGCTCCATGGCTGTACCATCTTAGCTGCGACTACCAGGAAAGGTTCCCCCATCTCCTGGTGCCACATCAAGGCTCCATGGCTGTACCAGCTCAGCTGCGACCACCAGAAATGGTTTCCCCATCTCCTGGTGGCACATGAAGGCTCCATGGCTGTACTAGCTCAGCTGCGACTACCAGGAAAGGTTCCCCCATCTCCTGGTGCCACATCAAGACTCCATGGCTGTACCAGCTCAGCTGCGACTACCAGGAATGGTTTCCCCATCTCCTGGTGCCACATCAAGGCTCCATGGTTGTACCAGCTCAGCTGAGACTACCAGGAAAGGTTTCCCCATCTCCTGGTGGCACATGAAGGCTCCATGGCTGTACCAGCTCAGCTGCAACTACCAGGAAAGGTTCCCCCATCTGCTGGTGCCACATCAAGGCTCCATGGCTGTACCAGCTCAGCTGCGACTACCAGGAAAGGTTCCCCCATATCCTGGTGCCACATGAAGGCTCCATGGCTGTACCAGCTCAGCTGAGACTACCAGGAAAGGTTCCCCCATCTCCTGGTGCCACATGAAGGCTCCATGGCTGTACCATCTTAGCTGCGACTACCAGGAAAGGTTCCCCCATTTCCTGGTGCCACATGAAGGCTCCATGGCTGTACCAGCTCAGCTGCGACTACCAGGAATGGTTACCCCATCTCCTGGTGCCACATGAAGGCTCCATGGCTGTACCATCTTAGCTGCGACTACCAGGAAAGATTCCCCCATCTCCTGGTGGCACACGAAGGCTCCATGGCTGTACCATCTTAGCTGCGACTACCAGGAAAGGTTCCCCCATCTCCTGGTGCCACATCAAGGCTCCATGGCTGTACCAGCTCAGCTGCGACTACCAGGAATGGTTACCCCATCTCCTGGTGGCACATGAAGGCTCCATGGCTGTACCAGCTCAGCTGCGACTACCAGGAAAGGTTTCCCCATCTCCTGGTGGCACATGAAGGCTCCATGGCTGTACCAGCTCAGCTGCGACTACCAGGAATGGTTACCCCATCTCCTGGTGCCACATCAAGGCTCCATGGCTGTACCAGCTCAGCTGCGACTACCAGGAATGGTTACCCCATCTCCTGGTGCCACATGAAGGCTCCATGGCTGTACCAGCTCAGCTGCAACTACCAGGAAAGGTTTCCCCATCTCCTGGTGGCACATGAAGGCTCCATGGCTGTACCAGCTCAGCTGCGACTACCAGGAAAGGTTTCCCCATCTCCTGGTGGCACATGAAGGCTCCATGGCTGTACTAGCTCAGCTGCGACTACCAGGAAAGGTTCCCCCATCTCCTGGTGCCACATCAAGGCTCCATGGCTGTACCAGCTCAGCTGCGACTACCAGGAATGGTTACCCCATCTCCTGGTGGCACATGAAGGCTCCATGGCTGTACCATCTTAGCTGCAACTACCAGGAAAGGTTCCCCCATCTCCTGGTGCCACATTAAGGCTCCATGGCTGTACCAGCTCAGCTGCGACTACCAGGAAAGGTTTCCCCATCTCCTGGTGGCACATGAAGGCTCCATGGCTGTACCAGCTCAGCTGCGACTACCAGGAAAGGTTTCCCCATCTCCTGGTGGCACATGAAGGCTCCATGGCTGTACTAGCTCAGCTGCGACTACCAGGAAAGGTTCCCCCATCTCCTGGTGCCACATCAAGGCTCCATGGCTGTACCAGCTCAGCTGCGACTACCAGGAATGGTTACCCCATCTCCTGGTGGCACATGAAGGCTCCATGGCTGTACCATCTTAGCTGCGACTACCAGGAAAGGTTCCCCCATCTCCTGGTGCCACATCAAGGCTCCATGGCTGTACCAGCTCAGCTGCGACTACCAGGAAAGGTTTCCTCATCTCCTGGTGGCACATGAAGGCTCCATGGCTGTACCAGCTCAGCTGCGACTACCAGGAAAGGTTTCCCCATCTCCTGGTGGCACATGAAGGCTCCATGGCTGTACTAGCTCAGCTGCGACTACCAAGAAAGGTTCCCCCATCTCCTGGTGCCACATCAAGGCTCCATGGCTGTACCAGCTCAGCTGCGACTACCAGGAATGGTTACCCCATCTCCTGGTGGCACATGAAGGCTCCATGGCTGTACCATCTTAGCTGCGACTACCAGGAAAGGTTCCCCCATCTCCTGGTGCCACATCAAGGCTCCATGGCTGTACCAGCTCAGCTGCGACTACCAGGAAAGGTTTCCCCATCTCCTGGTGGCACATGAAGGCTCCATGGCTGTACCAGCTCAGCTGCGACTACCAGGAAAGGTTTCCCCATCTCCTGGTGGCACATGAAGGCTCCATGGCTGTACCAGCTCAGCTGCGACTACCAGGAAAGGTTCCCCCATATCCTGGTGGCACATGAAGGCTCCATGGCTGTACCAGCTCAGCTGAGACTACCAGGAAAGGTTACCCCATCTCCTGGTGCCACATGAAGGCTCCATGGCTGTACCATCTTAGCTGCGACTACCAGGAAAGGTTCCCCCATTTCCTGGTGGCACATGAAGGCTCCATGGCTGTACCAGCTCAGCTGCGACTACCAGGAATGGTTACCCCATCTCCTGGTGGCACATGAAGGCTCCATGGCTGTACCATCTTAGCTGCAACTACCAGGAAAGGTTCCCCCATCTCCTGGTGCCACATGAAGGCTCCATGGCTGTACCAGCTCAGCTGCGACTACCAGGAATGGTTACCCCATCTCCTGGTGGCACATGAAGGCTCCATGGCTGTACCATCTTAGCTGCGACTACCAGGAAAGGTTCCCCCATCTCCTGGTGCCACATCAAGGCTCCATGGCTGTACCAGCTCAGCTGCGACCACCAGAAATGGTTTCCCCATCTCCTGGTGGCACATGAAGGCTCCATGGCTGTACTAGCTCAGCTGCGACTACCAGGAAAGGTTCCCCCATCTCCTGGTGCCACATCAAGGCTCCATGGCTGTACCAGCTCAGCTGCGACTACCAGGAATGGTTTCCCCATCTCCTGGTGGCACATGAAGGCTCCATGGCTGTACTAGCTCAGCTGCGACTACCAGGAAAGGTTCCCCCATCTCCTGGTGCCACATCAAGGCTCCATGGCTGTACCAGCTCAGCTGCGACTACCAGGAATGGTTACCCCATCTCCTGGTGGCACATGAAGGCTCCATGGCTGTACCATCTTAGCTGCGACTACCAGGAAAGGTTCCCCCATTTCCTGGTGCCACATGAAGGCTCCATGGCTGTACCAGCTCAGCTGCGACTACCAGGAATGGTTACCCCATCTCCTGGTGCCACATGAAGGCTCCATGGCTGTACCATCTTAGCTGCGACTACCAGGAAAGGTTCCCCCATCTCCTGGTGGCACACGAAGGCTCCATGGCTGTACCATCTTAGCTGCGACTACCAGGAAAGGTTCCCCCATCTCCTGGTGCCACATCAAGGCTCCATGGCTGTACCAGCTCAGCTGCGACTACCAGGAATGGTTACCCCATCTCCTGGTGGCACATGAAGGCTCCATGGCTGTACCAGCTCAGCTGCGACTACCAGGAAAGGTTTCCCCATCTCCTGGTGGCACATGAAGGCTCCATGGCTGTACCAGCTCAGCTGCGACTACCAGGAATGGTTACCCCATCTCCTGGTGCCACATCAAGGCTCCATGGCTGTACCAGCTCAGCTGCGACTACCAGGAATGGTTACCCCATCTCCTGGTGCCACATGAAGGCTCCATGGCTGTACCAGCTCAGCTGCGACTACCAGGAAAGGTTTCCCCATCTCCTGGTGGCACATGAAGGCTCCATGGCTGTACCAGCTCAGCTGCGACTACCAGGAAAGGTTTCCCCATCTCCTGGTGGCACATGAAGGCTCCATGGCTGTACTAGCTCAGCTGCGACTACCAGGAAAGGTTCCCCCATCTCCTGGTGCCACATCAAGGCTCCATGGCTGTACCAGCTCAGCTGCGACTACCAGGAATGGTTACCCCATCTCCTGGTGGCACATGAAGGCTCCATGGCTGTACCATCTTAGCTGCAACTACCAGGAAAGGTTCCCCCATCTCCTGGTGCCACATCAAGGCTCCATGGCTGTACCAGCTCAGCTGCGACTACCAGGAAAGGTTTCCCCATCTCCTGGTGGCACATGAAGGCTCCATGGCTGTACCAGCTCAGCTGCGACTACCAGGAAAGGTTTCCCCATCTCCTGGTGGCACATGAAGGCTCCATGGCTGTACTAGCTCAGCTGCGACTACCAGGAAAGGTTCCCCCATCTCCTGGTGCCACATCAAGGCTCCATGGCTGTACCAGCTCAGCTGCGACTACCAGGAATGGTTACCCCATCTCCTGGTGGCACATGAAGGCTCCATGGCTGTACCATCTTAGCTGCGACTACCAGGAAAGGTTCCCCCATCTCCTGGTGCCACATCAAGGCTCCATGGCTGTACCAGCTCAGCTGCGACTACCAGGAAAGGTTTCCTCATCTCCTGGTGGCACATGAAGGCTCCATGGCTGTACCAGCTCAGCTGCGACTACCAGGAAAGGTTTCCCCATCTCCTGGTGGCACATGAAGGCTCCATGGCTGTACTAGCTCAGCTGCGACTACCAGGAAAGGTTCCCCCATCTCCTGGTGCCACATCAAGGCTCCATGGCTGTACCAGCTCAGCTGCGACTACCAGGAATGGTTACCCCATCTCCTGGTGGCACATGAAGGCTCCATGGCTGTACCATCTTAGCTGCGACTACCAGGAAAGGTTCCCCCATCTCCTGGTGCCACATCAAGGCTCCATGGCTGTACCAGCTCAGCTGCGACTACCAGGAAAGGTTTCCCCATCTCCTGGTGGCACATGAAGGCTCCATGGCTGTACCAGCTCAGCTGCGACTACCAGGAAAGGTTTCCCCATCTCCTGGTGGCACATGAAGGCTCCATGGCTGTACCAGCTCAGCTGCGACTACCAGGAAAGGTTCCCCCATATCCTGGTGGCACATGAAGGCTCCATGGCTGTACCAGCTCAGCTGAGACTACCAGGAAAGGTTACCCCATCTCCTGGTGCCACATGAAGGCTCCATGGCTGTACCATCTTAGCTGCGACTACCAGGAAAGGTTCCCCCATTTCCTGGTGGCACATGAAGGCTCCATGGCTGTACCAGCTCAGCTGCGACTACCAGGAATGGTTACCCCATCTCCTGGTGGCACATGAAGGCTCCATGGCTGTACCATCTTAGCTGCGACTACCAGGAAAGGTTCCCCCATCTCCTGGTGCCACATGAAGGCTCCATGGCTGTACCAGCTCAGCTGCGACTACCAGGAATGGTTACCCCATCTCCTGGTGGCACATGAAGGCTCCATGGCTGTACCATCTTAGCTGCGACTACCAGGAAAGGTTCCCCCATCTCCTGGTGCCACATCAAGGCTCCATGGCTGTACCAGCTCAGCTGCGACCACCAGAAATGGTTTCCCCATCTCCTGGTGGCACATGAAGGCTCCATGGCTGTACTAGCTCAGCTGCGACTACCAGGAAAGGTTCCCCCATCTCCTGGTGCCACATCAAGGCTCCATGGCTGTACCAGCTCAGCTGCGACTACCAGGAATGGTTTCCCCATCTCCTGGTGGCACATGAAGGCTCCATGGCTGTACTAGCTCAGCTGCGACTACCAGGAAAGGTTCCCCCATCTCCTGGTGCCACATCAAGGCTCCATGGCTGTACCAGCTCAGCTGCGACTACCAGGAATGGTTACCCCATCTCCTGGTGGCACATGAAGGCTCCATGGCTGTACCATCTTAGCTGCGACTACCAGGAAAGGTTCCCCCATCTCCTGGTGCCACATCAAGGCTCCATGGCTGTACCAGCTCAGCTGCGACCACCAGAAATGGTTTCCCCATCTCCTGGTGGCACATGAAGGCTCCATGGCTGTACTAGCTCAGCTGCGACTACCAGGAAAGGTTCCCCCATCTCCTGGTGCCACATCAAGGCTCCATGGCTGTACCAGCTCAGCTGCGACTACCAGGAAAGGTTACCCCATCTCCTGGTGGCACATGAAGGCTCCATGGCTGTACCATCTTAGCTGCGACTACCAGGAAAGGTTCCCCCATCTCCTGGTGCCACATCAAGGCTCCATGGCTGTACCAGCTCAGCTGCGACCACCAGAAATGGTTTCCCCATCTCCTGGTGGCACATGAAGGCTCCATGGCTGTACTAGCTCAGCTGCGACTAC
>NC_090761.1:24077267-24159767 GCF_036898095.1 Palaemon carinicauda
TGAAATGTTGATATTGAGACAAGATAATCGGTCTTCCCAGCGAAGAAGATTCACAGTTATGGTAAAAGCATGATCACACTCATATGTTCCTTTCATTTCCTTGAAATTGCAGAACAATCCTACATTGATCGCGTTTTAAATACCAAGAAGAATCACACCTTTATCAATATTAGTATCATTAAATCAGTAATGAAAAAAAATACAATTGTACCCTACACTGAGATAAAAAGTATATTCTATTGATATTATCCCATTATATTTCGGATTAAAACTATATTTCCAGATCAAATAGGGAAATAAATGCATATAGCACTTAAATCATTTTGTGCTAAGCGCTTTATTGATACCGGGATAAATTAAAAAGTCAGTGGTCAATTCTTGGTTCGCCAACTGGGAATTTTTTTCGGATATTTTCAAGTAAAAACAAAGTACTAACGCCATCTATTGGCGTCTTTTTAAATCTTTGACGTCTTCCCCCAAAGTGGGGGAGGAAAGCTAGTACACTATTGTGATATACGTCTTTGTTACGCTACCATTATTTCATCTAAATTAAAGTGTGTGCAATAATGATTTCTATATTGTAATGTTTTATTATATGAACATTCTATGCCTAATATGATCCAAATAAATAGTCTTCCAGTAATCGTGACTTATATTTTCCCCTACACCGATAATGTACTCGCCAATCATAGATGATCGAAATACCCAAATTAGAAATAAAAGGTAATGAAATATACTTAGTCACATAAGCGCTCATTAAATTTAAATATCACACAAAATGCGACTTACATAAAGGGTAATTCCGTGTGTGAAATTGCTATAGTTTTCGAATCATCGTAATTTGAATGATTTTTTTTTTTCAATGGCTGCTGTGTAAATAAGTGATACCCTCTCCTATCATATTTTAGTTAAACGCTAAAATAAACCATACAATGGTTATGTTGCCCATTCTTTAACAAAACATTAAACGTAAAAATTATAAAGATTAACATTTTTCAACAACTCGTACCTGCTTTTAAAGTTTCGTTCTTTCGTGGCATGTATGTTTTCACTCACACTTAATGACATTTATTATTTTTAAGTTCTTACACATTTTTCACATAATATTTTCATAATTAATACTTATTTTCTCTATTCCTGCTGATGATTTAATACTTGTACCATGGCCAGGTATTTAAAATTTTAATATACATAAAATACCAATTTTGGGAAAAATGCATTAGCTGTAACAAAATACCATTGCAGTAAACTTATTTGGAATTATTTTGCTATTCTTCATTTTTGAATTTCAACACCTTTATTCATACTATAAACCAGTGGTTCCCAACCTGGGGGAAATTCCCCCCCCCCCCCGGGAGGGGGGAATTTGAAGCTTCCAGGGGGGAAATAATTACACTACCTACTAACTAAAACAAGCGGAAAATGTCCTCATAGTACGTGCGGCAATTTTTTGTTAGCCATTCAATTGTGATATGATCATATCAGTTCTCACTGACATAATATTCAAGGGGAGAATTGGAGTGTCATGCCCATTTCTGAGGCAGGAGAGTGGGCATGAGGGCTGGGCGGGGCATGAAGGGGGAAATCTGGATGGTTGAACTGGGTGCAGGGGGGAAATGACAGAAAAAAGGTTGGGAATCACTGCTATAAACCAAGTCAGAGGGAAAAATGTATATCTGGGAAAAGGTAGGTTTATCCTCGGAAAGGGATTAGTTTCAAAAGTGGAAACTCTCCAGATACAGGTTTTGTGTACTTTGAAAACTCATTTTCCTGAATATAAAAGCTATATTTTCCTGTTTATACCATCCATCTATTTTCGTTTTGTCCAAATAACTAGATTATCACTGTGGTTGTGGTTTTCCTCTAAACTACTAGATATGATAGAAATTACCACTTGATAGATATTGGTTTTCAAGAGAACTAGGCCTATAAGCCTACCTTCTAATATAAGCCTAAAAAATAGTTTGATTAGAAAGTATTATTCTAGATTTAGCACAATGTTCCCATATACATAATCTATAGAAGCTACCATTGGACTGTCAAATCATAAGGTAAATATAATTGTACTATGCAAAGATTTAAACCAAAGTGTACGTTCAAAACAGATCGTTTTAGGCATCAGAATTGCCACCTTAATCGAACGATCACGGTAACAAATGTAAAATAGCAGTTCATATGCACTGAGTATACGTATGAAGATTATAAATATAGTTTTAATATGAGAATTATTTCCCTTTTATCAGAACCTATACATCAATATTCAAAATAATAATAATAATAATAATAATAATAATAATAATAATAATAATAATAATAATAATAATAATAATAATAATAATAATAATAATAATAATAGCATATGCATTCACGATTTGATTGGCTATTCTGTTTCGTTTTCTCTTGAAATTTCTTAATCCTTTTATAACTTGCTTAAGAGACTCGACATATTTTCACATGTATAATCAATGAAAACAAGGTGAACCCAGAGATTAGATCCAATCTGTGTTTGATAAATTATAATAGACAATCTGCTGATCGTTCCTTTTTTTTTTCAAGTTTGTAAAATATTACGTATCCTAATCACTACCTTTATCACTATCTATCCTATAGTTCAGGCAAACCTATATACTCTGAAGAATGTTGCATGAACTACACATAGACCAACCTATTATATTTTGTAAATATTTTATCGGTATAAAATTAAAAGAATCTAATATTTTAAGCTACATAATTACATTCCTTTTGAGAATGGAATGCAAACATTTTGACTTTGGGTGATTATGAATCCTGCTAAAATATTCTAGTCATGATCTTTGAAGTAAGATTATGAGATAATATTTATGGAATATAATAATAATAATAATAATAATAATAATAATAATAATAATAATAATAATAATAATAATAATAATAATAGTAATAATAATAATAATAAATGAATAAATAATAGATAAATAAATGAATAATTTTCTAACTTTTACAATAAATGGTTTGACTCTTAGATGGAACTGCATTGCCACAGTTTGGACCCCCCCCCTCTCTCTCTCTCTCTCTCTCTCTCTCTCTCTCTCTCTCTCTCTCTCTCTCTCTCTCTCTCTCTCTCTCTCTGAAGTCTGAAATCTAAAATATGTCATACATATATATTCCGAGAAGTGAAATTATAATTAGTTTTTGATGAAATATTGATATTAAGAAAAGATAATCGGTCTTCCCAGCGAAGAAGATTCACAGTTATGGTAAAAGCATGATCACACTCATATGTTCCTTTCATTTCCTTGAAATTGCAGAACAATCCTACATTGATCGCGTTTTAAATACCAAGAAGAATCACACCTTTATTAATATTAGTATCATTAAATCAGTAATGAAAAAAAATACAATTGTACCCTACACTGAGATAAAAAGTATATTCTATTGATATTATCCCATTATATTTCGGATTAAAACTATATTTCCAGATCAAATAGGGGAATAAATGCATATAGCACTTAAATATTTTTGTGCTAAGCGCTTTATTGATACTGGGATAAATGAAAAAATCAGTTGATATTTTGCTCTGTATCGTTATCAGTTATTTCGCTAGCATTTGTATTCAGGCTTAATAGTTTTCAGGTCACTATTATAACACTTTCTAAAAAGATAAGTCTTCAGGTTTTTCTTGAAAGCTGCCACATTGTTGCTATTCTTGATATCGAGTGGAAGGTCGTTAAAGAGTCTTTGTTACGCTACCATTATTTTATCTAAATTAAAGTGTGTGCTGTAATGATTTCTTTCTTATAATGTTTCATTATATGGATATTATATGTCTAATAAGATCCAAATAAATAGTCTTCCAGTAATCGTGACTTATATTTTCCCCTACACCGATAATGGACTAGCCAATCATAGACGATTGAAATATCCAAACAAAAACAAAAGGTGATGAAATATACTTAATCACATAAGTGATCATTAAATTCATATATCATACAATATGCGACTTACGTAAAGGGTAATTCCGTGTGTGAAATTGCTATAATTTTCGATTAATCATAATTTGAATGATTAAACTTTTTTCTTCTTTTTATGTGTATCATTAAATTCAAATATCACACAAAATGCGACTTGCGTAAAGGGTAATAACGTGTGTAAAATTGCTATAGTTTTCGAGTCATCATAATTTGAATGATTGAACTTTCTTATTTAGTTATTTTTTCTTTTGGCGTTTTGGAAATTAGTAGCCCTGAAAGTTCAATGGCTGCTGTGTAAATAAGTGATACACTTTGCCGTCATATTTTAGTTAAACGCTAAGATAAACCATACAGTTTATATGTTGCCCATTCTTTAACAAAACATTAAGCGTAAAATTATAAAGATTAATATATTGTGTGAGCGGAAACCAAAGGGTATTATCTCTTTTCCATTTAAAGAAAGAATATTTTTTAACAACTCGTGCCTGCCTTTAAAGTTCTCGTTCTTTGGCGGTAAGTATGTAGGCTACATACTTGATAACGTTTATTATTTTTATGTTCTTATATATTTTTCGCAATTTCAGATGATATTTTCACACAAAAATACTCATTTTCTCTATTCCTGCTGATGTTTTAATACAGTTTGTTCCATGTTAAAATATTAACATACATATATACATAAAATACCAATTTGGGAAGAAAATGCATTAGTTACAACAAAATGCCATTGAAGTAAACTTATTTAGAATTAATTTGATATTCTTCATTGTTGAATTTCATCACCATTATTCATACTATAAACCATGTCAGAGGAAAAAATTTATAAAGGGGAAAGGGTAGGCCTATCCTTGGAGAAGGATTCATTAAAAAAGTGGAAACTCTCCAGATACAGGTTTTGTGTCCTTTGAAAACTCATTTTCCCGAATATAAAAGCTGCATTTTCGTTTTATCCAAATAACTAGATTATTACTGTGGTTGTGATTTTCCTCTAAACTACTATACTCAATTTTTTTAATAATGTGCATTTACACCAACTCACAGGGGTGCCCTTCTAGCTCGGAAAAAAAATTACCTGCTACCTGATTGGTTAGAATTATCTTGTCCAACCAATCAGAGATCAGGAAACTTTTACGAGTTAAAAGGGCATCCTAGCGAGTCAGTGCAAATATGCCTCACTAAAAAGAATTGACTATAGATATGATAGAAATTACCACTTGATAGATATCGGTAGATATTGGTATTCAAGAGAATAACAAACGCTCTTTCGATTAATAAATTGTTATATTCAAATCGTTCTTACGGATACCAATAAATAGCATTAGGGACGCTATTTATTTATTTTATTTATTTTTTTTTTATTTATTTATTTTTTTATTTTTTTTTTATTTTTTTTTTTTTGAGAATAAAATTATGGAAAATTCTGATTCCCATGAAAAACGGCGTAAATATCACGAGATTTCAATTAGCCAATAGGATATCTCCTTGCAGGACCTTGTTACCACTTTAGCCAATAGGAACAAGTTCTATTATAATTTATCGAAGTCCTTAAAATGTATACTTTTACTTTTTTACTTACTTTTACGGGTTTATTTCTCGCCCTCCATCAAACACTAAAGGTCTGTTCAGGCGGGCCTTGGTGTGTGAAAAAAATAATTTCTTTCCAGTTGATATTTTGCTCTGTATCGTTATCAGTTATTTCGCTAGCATTTGTATTCAGGCTTAATAGTTTTCAGGTCACTATTATAACACTTTCTAAAAAGATAAGTCTTCAGGTTTTTCTTGAAAGCTGCCACATTGTTGCTATTCTTGATATCGAGTGGAAGGTCGTTAAAGAGTCTCGGTGCAGCGTAGCTGACCGTTCTGCCTCCTATTGCATGATTCACACTAATTTCGAATAGTCTATGTGGGTCATCTGCATGTCTAACTCTTACAGCGGCACTGGTAGCTTCAGGGTAGGGGACCAAGCAATCACGAAGATATTTAGGCTTATCACTTGTAAGTGCTTTGTGAGTCAGCAAGCAAATTTTAAATTCAATTCTAGCCTTAACAGGTAACCAATGTAGATCGATCAGTGCAGGAGTTATTCTCTCCCGAAATTTAATGCCTTTTATCAGTCTAGCCGCCCGGTTTTGCACATTTTGAAGCTTTCTTAGTAGTGTATTGGGCAATTTGTAGTACAGAGAATTGCAATAATCAAGCCTTGATATTACATGACTCATCACTAAAATTTTTGTACTGCCCCCTGTTAAATATTTTCTAATAAATGCTATGTTTCTCAGGTGATAGTTACACACTTTCACTGTGTTCACAATTTGGTCCTTCATTGACAAATTACAGTCTATCAGTACACCCAAATTTTTCACAACAGGCACAATCCCAACATCAGCATCACCAATTTTTATACTTTGAATTAACTGGTAATTCTTCAAAGCCACCTTTGTGCCAAAGAACATACATTCTGTTTTATCATCGTTTAATTTGAGCTTTTTCCTCTGCATCCATGTTTTTATTTCAGTCATTATCTCATCAATTTTCTTCTTGTATCTTGTGTTGTTGAAATTGAGAGGTAAAACTGGATATCATCTGCATATAGTTTAAAACCCACTTTTTGTCTTTTCAAGATGTGTGATAGCTCGATAGTATATATGTTAAACAAGATAGGGCCCAGGATACTACCCTGTGGTACACCCTTCATAAGAATTCTCTCATTGGATCGGTTTCCAGAAACTTCTACAATAGTCTTCCTGTTCACTAAGTAACTTCGCAAAAATTTCAGTGCTTCCTCAGTCACCCCAATAGACTTTAAGTCGTCAAGTAAGTACTCGTGCACAACAGTGTCAAAAGCAGCACTAAGATCTAACATGATTAAAATTCCACACTTTCCCCCATCAAGAAGACCTATCATATCATTCATTATTGAGCACAAAGTAGTTTCTGTAGAATGATTAGCTCTGTAGGCCGATTGATTTTACGGGAATACCTCTAACTCGTCAATATGCGCCCATAATTGCTCACTTATGACTTTTTCAATAAGCTTTGACACGTAGGATAAATTTTGTGCTGTATTTTGATGCCATAGTAATAGCAAAGTGAACATTAATATGGGTATTCTCAAAAAAAAAAAAAATAAATAAAAAAGATACGAGCAATGTTAACTGGAAGCATGCTCTAATTTCGTCAGCCCATTTTAAAGCGGAGGAATACGCTGATGACATGAAGTACCGACTCCTAGGGATTGGAAAACCTTAAAATCAGCGTGTACTGAAGAAAGAGTCTGTGCCAACTATTGGCAAGTTACAAGTTGAGTCATATGCTAAAATTCAGCATGTTTACATTTCTATTCTTCGACTATTTTCCTAAAATATTATACCGTCTGTGACACTTAGATTACGAAAAGTAAATTGCATTAGACTATCAAATTAAAGATATCTACTATTGTCTTTATGGGGGTGCCAAACCAAAAGTGAAAAAAAAGTAAAAAAGTATTTGATAATTTGAAACTTTCGTGGATTATGTTAAATATGATTTCAGATATTGAGTCGGTGTGATGTAATGAAATAGCAACACTGTGACGTCATATATAAAAAAGTAAAAAAAAAAAAGTTCTAAAAATATCATACTGGTTTCGTTATTTGTGCTAGAGACACGAAATTTGTCGTGGATGTACTTAAACATGAGAATTCTTGGTAAATGTGTAGGAGAGCTCCGCGGAAGATCTTGAAGAATTTAAACACCTACAATTCACTATTATATCATATAGAACGCTTATATAATAGTCAATATATAAGCAGCTTCTATTTAACGAAGATATTCGTGTGTATAGTTATGTTTCACTTGGATTTTTTCTAAGTGTTTGTTTTTGTTTACTGTGTGATGTCTTGGCTAAAATGAGCTGTTTCACTGCCTTACTGCGTATGGCAGACTAGTTCTCAATGCTATTCTAACCAATAACAGGTGTTTTCTTGACGTCACACTGTTTGAAAATCAATCATGGCGGTTTTTACAAATCTAGCCAATGCTGACACTTATTACTTCACTTATCCCTGCTATTTTTCCACCAGTTACCACAGTTTACGTGAAGTTCCGCGGAGGAATATTTTTGCACGTCTCGGATCTCCCTTCAAACTGAAAAGCTCATTTTGCCGTGAAGTATGGAGCAATTAGCAGGACCTTCATCCCGTTCCGACTGTGTCACTTGTGACAATTGCTTTAATTCTTATGGGGATTTTTGTGTACATTATTCGGGGAAAGTTGATTTGCTAATTGCATTTGCTCAACGTCATGGTTTGATTTTGGCAGAGAAAAAGTGCCCTAATTGTGAAAATGTGTGCCGTATAGATTACAACAAATTAGCATTCCGGTGTGATCGTAGTGTGGTTTCATCACTTCCTCCTGGCAGCAGCAGATTTGTATCCACCTACACCATAACAGTAAGGTATGTGGTAGTTTGCAGTTTACGTTAACGTTGTGTAACCTCATTAATAGTCGAAATATCGACGATCAAACTCACGCTACTCTTGTCTTCCCTGAATTTTCTAAGTCTGTTGTTATTGTTGACTGTGTCTTATTTTTGCTCAAATGAGCCCTGTAACCACTATAATCCGCAGACAAACTAGTGCACTATGACGCCCCCCCCCCCCCCCCCGGTAGGCCTAGGTAGGGGTACAGGGCCCCATAGGCTAGGTTAGGTGGGTGTCTTAGGTTCGGTGGTGCCCTGAAAATTACTGTGGCCTTAAGGGGGGTCGCAGGGGGGGCGGAGCCCCCCCCCCCCCCCCCGGTAGGCCTAGGTAGGGGTACATGGCCCCCAGGGTAGGGTAGGTAGTTGTATTAGGTTCGGTAGTGCCCCGAAAAATCACTTTTCTCCTCCTCCCCCCACCCAAAAACCCCGCTTCCCACTGGGGTCCCCCATAATTGTAGTAGTAGGTTTATGCTTACATTTTCTGTGTAAGAGTTAGGTGGTTGTAGGAGGATTATCTCACAGTTTCAAGGTAACTGTAGCTCTAATTTACTGTTTTCTTTCGTTTTCTACTTTTAGAAACTTTTAAATCGAGCGCGGAGCTCTCCTACACATTTACCATATATATATATATATATATATATATATATATATATATATATATATATATATATATATATATAGTGAAATATTATATGTACAAGATGGCTGCCCAGAATACTGTGACGGAAATCTATTTTTTTTTCTTTGAATCCAAATGACGGTAAATTTTCAGCTAGGCAAAAAAATAAAAATTGTTTATATCTACGACTAATATCAACATCCATTAGAAGTGTCAAGTAAATATGTGAAAAAAAAAAAGATTTTTTCATGAATTAAAGTACGAAAAACAAGTTTTTGGCTACGTTGGTTTAAAGTTCGGAAATACTTGTAACATACTAATTTCTTTCTTTAAACTTTTAATTTCCAGTCATAAAACTCTTCAACATACAATGATGAAACTGCGGGCAGCTAATCAATCATTTTGAAAATTATTAACCAATTATGGGCTTCAACTTACCATGAGGTTACTTCTATAATTTTCGTCTTGATTTCATTTTTGCACCTTTGCCGGCAATTTGCTTCACTTTCCTTTCCTCAATGGCACTCCTCACAAAAAAAAAAAAAAAAAAAAAAAAAAGGCACAATGGAAGTGGTGCCATTCCGGGACCGTAAGTCCCTCCCTCTTCAGCAATAATACGTTTTTCTTCCTGAAATTTCCTTATTTCTCTTGTTCTTCTATTTCTATCATTGCTTTCTTTTCTTGGAGCGTCACAAATTCTTTTTATCTCACGTTTTTCCATAACTAATCGTGCTTCCTTGCAGACTTTCCTTGAGGCTGTCTGAACTTGCCGGATTAAATAGTTAAAATTTACCACTGCACACTATATGCCTAACGAAACACAGAAAAATGACCAAAGAAAGCGTAAATAACAATAAATAACAGATCACTTCAGGAACAAAACTACAATGACCGTTCTTCAAGGGAATCGAGTTGCTACTAACTTCCCTTGGCTGTAATTGGTTATTGTATGGTGGACTTTGATCAATTAGTGGTTCTAAGAAAAAAAATATCAGAAACCACCAGATATTTAAGATAAATTTATAATGACATAACCAGATATTGTAAAAAAAAAAAAATTCAATCTTTATTACCGAGGTGCATAATGTCCCGCCCACTCTTTGAAGGGTTGCAACTCGGTCTTTAAACACTTCTACAGGCTATTAAAAGCGCTCAAATAGATTTTCCATAATATTTTTTAATGTTAAAAGATTGTAAATATTAAGTTTTTCGACAAGATATTTTTTTTCGGCTTTGTGCCCCCTTAAGTAACCATTAAATATATAAAAACTATTCTGTTTTTTTTCCTTTAAGTATAAGAATGGTTGTCGTGATTTCATGAAATCTGAAATGCAACAAAGTTTTTTCAGGTAGCAGTGTATCTAAAAAGGTAGAAGATATAGATATGCACGAGCTCTGAAGCGAGGACTCCTGAGGACAGGCCAGGATATGTTATGTGAAATGGAGAATTTCACTGGGTTTCTTTCACAGTTGGGGGGTCACTTTGACTTTTAACAATTTGCATTTACAATTAGGATTATAACTTGGTTAATGAAAATGATACTACTACTACTACTACTACTACTACTACTACTGCTAATAATAATAATAATAATAATGATACATAATACATAAATGAATAGCCAATAAGGAATACACAAGTAATTTAGTCCCAATGACTTTTCTTTACACAATAACGAAAAGTCAGCTATTATCTCCATTTGAAAAGTAAATTATCAACGTCATCAGCATAGTCCTCTGCTTTAAAATGGACTGAACAAATTAAATCGTGCTTCCAGTTAACATCGTCTGTGCGTTTGCAATTATGCACCATTTTTTCTTCGTTTTTTCTTCTTTTGGGAAACTGAAATATTGAATATCCATATTACTGGTCTTTTTGCTATTACTATGGCATCCAAATACAGCACAAACGGAGGGCATGTCTGCTGAAAGTTACTAAACGTGACAGGTAGTCAGGGTTACCAGATTATTTCCACTGGATTATCGTACATGAACCTTAAAATTATCGTTTTTTTAACCAATATTATCGTACACTCTTTTAACAAGATTATTAAGGAGTAACATAACTTATTTCAAGGTACTCTAGTATAATTGATTAATGAACACACATTTATATATATATATATATATATATATATATATATATATATATATATATATATATACATATATATATATATATATATATATATATATATATATATATATATATATATATATATATATATATATATATATATACCTAATGTATGTATCGTACATCGTACCGAACCTAAAATAATCGTACATGTACGATAATTATCGTGCGAATGGCAATCTTGCAGGTAGTCCTCTGTCCTCATACACCTGACAACACTGAGATTACCAAACAAGTCTTCTTCACACAAGGGGTTAACTGCTGCCATGTGATTGTTCACTGGCTACTTTCCTTTTATAGATAGGTTGGCCAGGGCACCAGCCACAAGTTGAGATACTACCGCTAGAGAGTTATGGGGTCCTTTGACTGGCCAGACAGTACTACATTGGATTCTTCTCCCTGGTTACGGTTCCTTCCCTTTGCCTACACATACACCAAATAGTCTGGCCTATTCTTTTCAGATTCTCCTCTATCCTCATACACCTGACAACATTGAGATTACCAAATAATTCTTCTTCATTCATGGGGTTAACTATTGCACAGCAATAGTTCAGTGGCCACTTTCCTCTTGGAAAGGGTAGAAGAGACTCTTTAGCTCTGGTAAGCAGCTCTTCTAGGAGAAGGACACTCCAAAATCAAACCATTGTTCTCTAGTCTTGGGTAGTGCCATAGCCTCTGTACCATGGTCTTCCACTGTCTTGGATTAGAGTTCTCTTGCTTGAGAGTACACTCGAGCACAATATTCTATTTAATTTCTTTTCCTCTTGTTTTGTTAAAGTATTTATAGTTTATATAGGAAATATTTATTTTAATGTTACTGTTTTTAAAATATTTAATTTTTCCTTGTTTCCTTTCCTTACTACGCTATTTTCCCTGTTGGGGCCCCTGGGCTTATAGTAATTTGCTTTTCCAACTAGGGTTGTAGCTTAGCAATTAATAATAATAATAATAATAATAATAATAATAATAATAATAATAATAATAATAATAATAATAATAATAAGGGTAGAAGAGACTTTAGGGTAAGCAGCTGTTCTAGGAGGAGGACACTCCAAAATCAAGCCATTGCTCTCTAGTCTTAGGTAGTGCCATAGCCTTTGTACCATGGTCTTCCACTGTCTTGGGTTAGAGTTCTATTGCTTGAGGTTACACTCGGGCACACTATTCTGATTTATTTATCTTCCACCTGTTTTGTTAAAGTTTTTATTGTTTATATATAGGAGATTTATTTTAATGTTGTTACTATTCATCTCTCTCTCTCTCTCTCTCTCTCTCTCTCTCTCTCTCTCTCTCTCTCTCTCTCTCTCTCTCTCTCTCTGTTTCTGATGTGAATCAAGTTGGAAAAGGTGGGAGAGACTAATTACAATGCGACCAGTCAGGAATTGCTCTGCTCCAGGTTGATAATTGAACAGAATGATACAGGAGCTCAAATAATTATAGATATAACTTAGATGTAGTCGGCTCAGCTGAAATGAGTTTCTGGAAGTGTAGGCTTATAGTCAAGTACTAAAAATAATTGTAGAAATTACTGCTGAAATGCTTTTTATATCTTAACAGGATGTTGTTATTTCATTATATATTCCTTGTGATTTGTGATTTTCAACATATAATGTGAGAAGGATTAAAAAAACAAAGAATGGTTCTAAAATTGGGTCAGCTTCCGGGGGCCTACAGCGTCTTTCAATACCTTTAAAAGAAGAATTTAAAAAGTCCAAACTGACCACAATAGGTTGCCAAAACTGATGATAGCAAGGTGTTATCATATCTGATTTCAAGGTAGAATGGGAAAAAAGTAAAGATTAAGAATTTCATTATTAACTTATTTACGGTACCGGTAAAATAAGCTTAATTACAATAATAAAAATACGCTTAGAAGCTTTGCACATAATCATAAAGTGATGGAGTGCTCGCAAACTTATTTTGCGGAGCGAGCCATTAGGAACCAGTTTGCTCAAGTTGTTTTTCGACCCCATCCCCACCATTTTTGAACTCACTGGATCCACACGACGACACACATTCATCCACTTATTTCTATATCTTTGCCGTAGGAAATCTAAAATATATCATCTCTGAACCTTAGTTATTAACCTCGTAGTTGAGCAACCATACACAGAATTGCTATAGTAATGTGAAATTTAACGCTTATCTCTCACACGCGTTATCAAGTCACGAAGAATTGTGATACTGAATTATGTCTGTGATCATCGACGATAGAGGAGAAAATAATACGAAACAGGAAAATTAAAGAAAAAAAAACAAATGTCATCATCATCCTCATTATCATCATCATCATCATCATCATCATCCTCATCATCAACAACAACATCTCCTCCTACGCCTATTGACGCAAGGGCCTCAGTTAGATTTCTCTAGTCGTCTCTACCTTAAGCTTCTAAATCAACACTTCAAGCTTTTACATTAATACTTTCCCAAGCTTTTAAATCAAAACTTCTCCAAGCTTTGAAATCAATATATTTTTCAAGCTTTTAAAACGATACTTCTCCAAGCTTTTACATTAATACTTCAATCTTTTACATCTATACTTCACCATGCTTTTACATCAATACTTCTCCAAGCTTTTACATCAATACTTCTCTATGCTTTTAAATCAATACTTCTCTATGCTTTTACATCAATAGCCTACTTCTCCATGCTTTTACATCAATATTTTTCCATGCTTTTACATCAATACTTCTCCAAGCTTTTACATCAATACTTCTCCATGCTTTTACATCAATACTTCGCTAAGCTTTTACATCAATACTTCTCCATGCGTTTAAATCAATACTTCTCCAAGCTTTTACATCAATACTTCTCCATGCGTTTACATCAATATTTCTCCATGTTTTTACATCAAAACTTCTCTATGCTTTTACATCAATACTTCTCCATGCTTTTAAAACGATACTTCTCCAAGCTTTTAAATCAATATTTTTCCAAGCTTTTAAAACGATACTTCTCCAAGCTTTTACATTAATACTTTGAGCTTTTACATTATTACTCCAAGCTTTTAAATCAATGCTCAAAGCTTTTAAATCAATATTTATCCAAGTTTTTGAATCATTACTTATTCAATCTTTTAAATCAATACTTCTCCAAGCTTTTAAATCCATATTTATCCAAGCTTTTAAATCATTACTTCTCCAACCTTTTAAATCAATACTTTTCCAAGCTTTTAAATCCATATCTATCCAGGCTTTTAAATCATTACTTCTCCAAGCTTTTAAATCAATACTTTTCCAAGCTTTTAAATCAATACTTTTCCATGCTTTTAAATCCATATTTATCCAGGCTTTTAAATCATTACTTCTCCAAGCTTTTAAATCAATACTTTTCCAAGCTTTTAAATCAATACTTTTCCAAGCTTTTAAATCCATATCTATCCAGGCTTTCAAATCATTACTTCTCCAAGCTTTTAAATCAATACTTTTCCAAGCTTTTAAATCCATATTTATCCAGGCTTTTAAATCATTACTTCTCCAAGATTTTAAATCAATACTTTTCCAAGCTTTTAAATCAATACTTTTCCAAGCTTTTAAATCATTACTTCTCCAAACTTTTAAATCAATACTTTTCCAAGCTTTTAAATCAATACTTTTCCAAGCTTTTAAATCATTACTTCTCCAAACTTTCAAATCAATACTTTTCCAAGCTTTTAAATCCATATTTATATAAGCTTTTAAATCATTACTTCTCCAAGCTTTTAAATCAATACTTTTCCAAGCTTTTAAATCAATACTTTTCCAAGCTTTTAAATCAATACTTTTCCAAGCTTTTAAATCAATACTTTTCCAAGCTTTTAAATCAATACTTTTCCAAGCTTTTAAATCAATACTTTTCCAAGCTTTTAAATCAATACTTTTCCAAGCTTTTAAATCAATACTTTTCCAAGCTTTTAAATCAATACTTTTCCAAGCTTTTAAATCAATACTTTTCCATGCTTTTAAATCCATATTTATCCAGGCTTTTAAATCATTACTTCTCCAAGCTTTTAAATCAATACTTTTCCAAGCTTTTAAATCAATACTTTTCCAAGCTTTTAAATCCATATCTATCCAGGCTTTCAAATCATTACTTCTCCAAGCTTTTAAATCAATACTTTTCCAAGCTTTTAAATCCATATTTATCCAGGCTTTTAAATCATTACTTCTCCAAGATTTTAAATCAATACTTTTCCAAGCTTTTAAATCAATACTTTTCCAAGCTTTTAAATCATTACTTCTCCAAACTTTCAAATCAATACTTTTCCAAGCTTTTAAATCCATATTTATATAAGCTTTTAAATCATTACTTCTCCAAGCTTTTAAATCAATACTTTTCCAAGCTTTTAAATCAATACTTTTCCAAGCTTTTAAATCAATACTTTTCCAAGCTTTTAAATCAATACTTTTCCAAGCTTTTAAATCCATATCTATCCAGGCTTTCAAATCATTACTTCTCCAAGCTTTTAAATCAATACTTTTCCAAGCTTTTAAATCCATATTTATCCAGGCTTTTAAATCATTACTTCTCCAAGATTTTAAATCAATACTTTTCCAAGCTTTTAAATCAATACTTTTCCAAGCTTTTAAATCATTACTTCTCCAAACTTTTAAATCAATACTTTTCCAAGCTTTTAAATCAATACTTTTCCAAGCTTTTAAATCATTACTTCTCCAAACTTTCAAATCAATACTTTTCCAAGCTTTTAAATCCATATTTATATAAGCTTTTAAATCATTACTTCTCCAAGCTTTTAAATCAATACTTTTCCAAGCTTTTAAATCAATACTTTTCCAAGCTTTTAAATCATTACTTCTCCAAACTTTCAAATCAATACTTTTCTAAGCTTTTAAATCCATATTTATATAAGCTTTTAAATCATTACTTCTCCAAGCTTTTAAATCAATACTTTTCCAAGCTTTTAAATAAATACTTTTCCAAGCTTTTAAATCATTACTTCTCCAAACTTTCAAATCAATACTTTTCCAAGCTTTTAAATCCATATTTATATAAGCTTTTAAATCATTACTTCTCCAAGCTTTTAAATCAATACTTTTCCAAGCTTTTAAATAAATACTTTTCCAAGCTTTTAAATCATTACTTCTCCAAACTTTCAAATCAATACTTTTCCAAGCTTTTAAATCCATATTTATATAAGCTTTTAAATCATTACTTCTCCAAGCTTTTAAATCAATACTTTTCCAAGCTTTTAAATCAATACTTTTCCAAGCTTTTAAATCATTACTTCTCCAAACTTTCAAATCAATACTTTTCCAAGCTTTTAAATCCATATTTATATAAGCTTTTAAATCATTACTTCTCCAAACTTTCAAATCAATACTTTTCCAAGCTTTTAAATCAATACTTTTCCAAGCTTTTAAATCCACACTTCTCCAAATGAATCAAGTGGTTTGGTACGGTCAAGCCTATTATATGAGATTTGTCAGGTAAGGGTAAATGCATATTTATAAAAGTTCAAGATGACAAATACACATCTATGTGGCACATGTAATGTACTCGAGGATATTTTACACGGAATTATAAATAGAACGAAATATGATCTGGAAATAAACTGTCTAAAAGTAAAATTAACAGGATTCAAATTGAATTGCAATGTGAATAATATATTGAGAAAACATGAAGAAAATTAGGTACAAGAGAGGATGAAAAACGTAGTTAGTAGGTTGGCTAGTGCACCAGCCACCTGTTGAGATACTGCCGTTGGAGTGTTATGAGGTCTTTTGACTAGCCAGAAAGTAGTACATTGGATCCTTCTCTCTGGTTATGGTTCATTTTCCCTTTGCCTACATACAAATACACCGATTAGTCTTGCCTATTATTTACACAATCTCCTCTGTCCTCATACATCTAACAACACTGAAATTACCAAACAATTCTTCTTACTGCAATGTAATTGTTCAGTGGCCACTTCACTCTTTGTAAGGGTAGAAAAGACGCTTTAGCTATGGTAAGCAGCTCTTCTAGGAGAAGGACACTCCAAAATCAAACCATTGTTCCCTAATCATGGGTAGTGCCATAGCCTCTGTACCATGGTCTTCCACTGTCTTGGGTTGGAGTTCTCTTGCTTGAGGGTACACTCGGGCTCACCATTGTATCTTGTTTCTCTTCCTCTTTTTTTAAAGTTTTTATAGTTTATATAGGAGATATTTATTCTAATGTTGTTACTCTTATTAAGATATTTTACTTTTCTTTGTTTCCTTTCCTTTCTGGGCTATTTTCCCTGTTGGAGCCCCTGGGCTTATAGCATCCTGCTTTACAATTAGGGTTGTAGCTCAGCAATTAATAATAATAATAATAATAATAATAATAATAATAATAATAATAATAATAATAATAATAATAATAATAATAACCATTTATAGTTAAAAGTTATTAAGTCTTATGTGGTAGAAGTAAAATATCTTACTAAAATAGAAGAAGAAGAGGAATGAGGACTCTGTCAATGTCAACAACTCACAGCTGGCGTCTCGATAGAGTCAATTCTGAAGTTTAATTTTTTTCAAAATATGGTAATTATGTTAGATTTAAGCAAATCATTAATAACTTCTAATGTAAAAGAATGAATGAGAGTTAATCAATAATTTAATTGATGGTATAGTAAAATAAAAGTATAAATACTGTTTGTTGTGTCGGTAAATGAAAAGCTATATTGTCTAACTTTCGTACGTATGATTTATCGGTTCAAGTGGCTGAAAACCGGCCAAAACGTGATTATTTATCACTTTTGAGATTTGTAAGAGGGTACAGAACCTACAACGCACCTAACCTAACCTAGTAGTTCCCCAGGTCACAACCCCTAGTCGGGGGGCGGCGTCAAGCCCCCTGGACCCCCGTTCCCAGATCACAATCGCTAATAGGTGTGACGGTCTGAATGATCCCCCGGTCTCAGAATTCTCCTTGACATTGTATAATGGTTCTTTTCCGCCATTAGCTCGCTTCGCTCGCATGAAAATAAAACATCAAGCTCGTATGTACTGGGAAGCGGTAATGTTGAGCTGCGCACGCTAACATTACAGGAAAATAAAACATCAACCTCGTATGCACTGGCAAACGGTGATGTTCGCGCATGCGCAGATTATCAAAGAGAATTCTGAGACCGGGGCATAGTTCAGACCGTCACACTGGATCCCCCTTCCCGGGTCACAAACTAAAAGTAAATCAAATAAATCCTTACATTATGATAAAGTAAATCACAAAGAAATCTTTACATTACGTTAAAGTAAATCACAAATAAATCCGCACATTATGATAAAGTAAATCACAAATAAAAACTTACAGTATGATAAAGTAAATAAATCTATACATCATGATAAAGTAAATCTCAAATAATCCTTTGTCGGACCTTTGAGGCATTATTTCTCGGTTATTTTTTAATTTCACATGAGTAACAATACTTATACTGTACACTAAACGGAGAGCATTTCTGTCATAATCAATTGTTGAAATAAATGAAATCAATAAATTTCAAAATAGATTGATGTACTTCACTCAAGTTCCTTCCTGGAGACGTCTTTATGTGATGTTGGTGAAGTTAAAACTGAAGGGGAAGGGGAAAATAAATGGTTGTTGTAGAACAACATCCGGAAACTTCTGAAGAAGTACTTGTAAGCTGTTAATTGGTTTAAAAAAACCACCTGACAAATACATCATTGTAAATGCACAGAAAGCTCCCAAAACATTGGAAAAACCCATGTGCAATAAGTCCCTTTCAGTCTCTCAGATGTAAACAATGACTTAGAGTGAAAAACATACTTCACATTTTAATCGACCGATACGTAAGTTTTTATGCCCCAGACCCTATTAAACATATAGAGAAAAATACCAAATTAGCCAGCATTCGTCCATTTCTTATAGGGAATTCCAGTTTCGCTAGTTATTAAAGTATCATATATTTACCGATTTATCTTATATTTATATATATATATATATATATATATATATATATATATATATATATATATATATATATATATATATATATATATAAATTGCATAGATATATGCATGTATGTTTACCAATTTTAATTTTAAATCATGGAATATCAACCTGTTTATCCATATTCAATATACCTTGATGTGTTATCTAAACAAAAAGTAATCTGTTGCCTGTGATGGCAGTTCCTTTAAGGTCAAAGTAGACGCAATTATCTGAGTTTAATTGCTCTTATTCATTCCTTATAAATTTCTTTTTAATATTATATTCCTTCTCTTTGTTTAATCAGGTCAAAATGGACATGTTTCATTTATATCTGATGTATCTAGCCTAGCCTGTGTTGCTTACCAACGTTCCTATTTACAGGTTGAAAATGTAAACAATAGCAGAGTTGACCGTCAGGCACTTGAAAGGTGTATTGATGCGTTTGGCTAATTTTTGAAATTAGTGGTATAAATTAACTCCCTTGCTGTTCACCGAGTAAGAATACAGTATAAGGTAAGGATTTACAGTTGTATTATATTTGGTTTACCCTATATTCCTGAAAAGAAAATAAGAAATGTCCCTGGGGTGTATCTATGATCATGGCTACATTAGCATATGGCAGTGTAAGGGGCGTTATCCCCCCTCATTAGTAAGTAGGTAAGGACAACGCTTGTAGGTTAGATTAGGGGGAAAGTTTGGTTTAGTTAATGTCCATTTTCAATCCAAACATGAGGAACTGGCTGCTGATATTCAGAGGCACCATGTTCCTTGTGTATTTGAAAGTATTTTCAACAATTTTAATGGAAATATTTGAAATTTCATTTATAACTGGAAAACCACATTTTAGTAAGGAAACAAACTTAAGGGCACCATGAAACCTAAGGTTACCTTTTCTAACCTAACCAAGGAGCCGTATCCTTGACTACTCCCCTACTGTATCCTTAGCTTACCGTGTGACTAAGTTGCAACCCTTTGTTAGCTTCCTAAACACCTTCACTCCTAAAAAAAGAATTATTTGTAGACGAATCTCTTAGTTTAACCCTTTCATCAAATTTGAAAATACTTTTGTTCCGTAACTGGAATACAAACCACGCTATTTATTTGGGGTTATACTTTTGGTGGAGCTGAAATGATGAGCCATTAAAATTTAGTGAGGGTTAACTACCCACACCGCTAGTTAGCGGGGGTAGGGGGGGTAGCTTGCTACCACTCCCGTTCACACACCTGTGATTTAGCACTTTACTTTTAGCTCGGATGGAGAGCAGTTTTTTCCTCTCTCCCTCCTCGCCTATTCTGGACTGCCATTAATTTTTGTCTTATAACTTACTTTTTCTTATACATGTATATGTATGAAAACATTCTTAATGCTTATGTATATATATGTGTATAGAAATGTGATGAGTTTCCTTCTCAGTGTTTGTGCTGTGTGTGTGATACATATACGACAACAACACTTGCGTAGATTAGCAAGGCCAGGACAGTTCCACTTCGTTGGGAATGACCTCTCCCTCTCTGGTCCATCAGTCTTCCCATTGGCATATAACCGTTAACTCGGCCACCGCAGGGGAATCATCATCGCCTGGACCCTCTTCATTCAACTATTGTCTTCGCCTTTTCCATTTTCCTATGGGAAACATGGATTTCTGAGCGAAGGGAATGTGGCATCTCATAGATTGACTACGGTCTTTCTCTTCTTGAGGTTGTTCACCTTTTCCTCTTTGGAGTTCCTCCCTAGGGAATTTCTGTTAAATGATTAATTTTGTTTTTGTTCCGTAACCGAAATACAAACCACGCTATTTACAGAGGGTTTACCTTTTAGCGCAGCTGAAATGACGAGCCAATAGTTTTAACGAGGGTTAATTACCCCCGCGCTAGTTAGCGAGGGGTGGGGAAGGGTAGCTTGCTACCCCTCCCCCCTCCACACACCGGTGACTTGCTTCTCTTCACTTTTGGCTCGGCGGTGATCAGACGTGTCTGCTCATCGTCCTCGTGACAGCCTTTAATTTTCTGCTTTTTCTTTTCAGCGTGTGTGTTGGTTGGAAGTTGACCTTCATTATTATTTCTTTACAATGCGTACATGCCCTGGAGTTGCCGGTCGTCCTTGTGGGACTTTCATGTCGGACGTAACTACGGATCCGCACACGCTCTGCCCTCAATGTCGGGGCCGACGGTGTGACCAGGAGAACATGTGCCGTGAGGGCAGGGAGTGGTCTGTCTCCCAGTGGGAGAGGTTTGGCCGTCGGCGTAAGAAGAAGTCCAAGAGAGACCGTTCTCCTTTGGGGTTAGCCTTGAAGGAGGAAGGTTCTCGGGGCTCTTCTTCCGCCGCCCAAACCTCCTCCAAAGCTCCCCCTCGTCCGCCTCCTAAGGAGAGTCGGCCGAGTGGGAGCACAGGCCCTTGTTCTGTTTCCCGACCTTGGGTGGGAGGAGAGGGCGTCGCCTCCCATAGCGAGGCGGTTCCCCCTCCTCCTCCGGTCGAGGTTATTGATAATGCCTTAACCAATGATGATCTTTTACAGATTTGGTCGTCCCTGGGGCTTAAGGGCTTGCCCTCCAGGGTCGCTTTTATTGACCTGGTCTCGTTGGGGGCCGCTGTTAAGCAGTCGCCGGCGGTAGAAGAGGTAGACCCTCTGTCTATTGTCGACGTCGTGGTGACAGAGGCCTCTGACGTGGCTGGGCAATCCGCCGCGGGTGCTGTTGCGGATGACGGTGCTAAAGGCTCTCCTCCCCCTTCCGTACATCCTTCGAAGGGGGAAGTGAGTCCTTCGGTCTCTGCTGCTGCTCAGCTTCCTTCTGAGGGAAGTGCTTTGACGGAGACTCCTCTTCGGAGGACCGATGGTCCCGACGATCTTCCCCGAGGCCGCCTCCGCCGTAAGGCTCACCGTCCGCTACGCCGCAAGGGCCTCCCTTCCCCTTACAGGGGGACTAAGAGGCGCCTTTTTGGGTCTTCATCCTCCGAGGGGGACTCTCCTCGTCAGCCTCAACCTACAGCTCCGTCTTCCTTGAACCTCTCTGCAGACCGTTCACCATCTCCTGCCAGATCTTCGCCTTCTGGAGAACTCGTCACCCGACGGGCAACGGTCCCTTCGGGGCTAAGGGATCCTTCCCTTCCTCGAGCAGTGCTAGCGCACAGGCGCTCTCCTGCTCGCCAGCGCTCTCCTGATCTTCAGCGCTCTCCTGCTCGTCGGCGATCTCCTGCTCGCCGACGCTCACCTGCTCGTCGGCTCTCTCCTGATGTTCGCCCTCCTCGCCAGCGCTCTCCTGCTAGTCAGTTCTCTTCTGAGAGTCAGCGCTCATTTGAGGACCATCGCCTTGCGGTCTCTGACCATCCTATAGTTCCTGCTGAGCTCCCTGCTCACCATCTACCTGGTCCTGTGGCTACGCAACATCGTGCTGCGCGTGTGTCAAAAACACATGTTCGCCAACGCGCCAGCGATCTTCCAGTTCCTGCGCATGCTGCTCGCCATCGCACGATCGCCCTCCTGCGCATGCTGATCACCATCGCTCCCCATCACGCGATCGCCCACCTGCGCATGCTGCTCGCCATCGCTCGCCATCACGCGATCGCCCTCCTGCGCATGCTGCTCTCCATCGCTCGCCATCGCTCGCCATCACGCGATCGCCCTCCTGCGCATGCTGCTCTCCATCGCTCGCCATCGCACGATCGCCCTCCTGCGCATGCTGATCACCATCGCTCCCCATCACGCGATCGCCCACCTGCGCATGCTGCTCGCCATCACGCAATCGCCCTCCTGCGCATGCTGCTCGCCATCGCTCGCCATCACACGATCGCCCTCCTGCGCATGCTGATCGCCATCGCACCTCATCACGCGATCACTCACCTGCGCATGCTGCTCGCCATCGCTCGCCATTGCGCGGTCATTCACCTGCGCATGCTGCTTGCCATCGCTCGCCAACACGTCGACATGCCACATCGCGCCATCGCCAACCTGCGCGACCGCGCTCACCAGCTCATCATCGATCGCCTGTGGATCTACATCGAGCGGTCTTCCTCACCCACGCGGCAGCGCGTTTCCTCGCCGTCGCGCCAACGCTTGCGTTCGTCGCCTCGGACACGCGTTTATTCACCTGCCCACCCTCGCGTTCACTCGCCTGCGCGACCGCTCGCCTGTGCGCCCGCGCGATCATCCACTTGCGCGCCCGCGCGATCGCTCGCCCGCGCTCCCGAGCGACCATTCGCCCTCGCGCGAAGATCGTTCGCGGCGAATTCCGCAGCCGGTGGTAGCAGCAGGAACGCGTGCTCCTAGACGGCACTCGGGATCACCTCTACCCAAACACAGGTTGGTAGTGCAGGACGTACATCATTCTTCCCCACCTTCTTTTCAGGCAGGTACCGTGGTGTCCACTCCAAAGGATCGCCCGATCCCTTTCCCTTTAGCGAGGATTTCGGACTCTGTGTCCTTTCAGCAACAGACTTGGTTTGGTCCTCTGGCACGGGCGTTAGTGAGGGTTATGAAACCAGCACTCGCCGGCCAGGGTGACAAACCAACGGCTGTCTCTCCTACGCTGAAGAGAAAGAGAAGAGTGGACTTCGTGGTGACTTCCCCCAGGGCGAAGTTGGTTCCCAAGAGGTCGGTCGCGAAGGTCCCTTCTCCTGCACGAGTGCTCTCTCCTTCTCCCGTGGACGAGGCCTTTCCGTCCTCAGGTGAGTCCAGTGGGGCGGTAGTCTTCCCCTCGGCACCAGGGGGGAAGACTTCGCTTCATGCAGGAGAATCGTCTCGTGAGGAAGGGGCCCCTCGAACCTCGTTGTTGGGATCCTGTATCCCTCCCAGGAGGGAATCCAAGGACTCCAAGACCGTCCCTAAATCCTCTGCAAGGATTCGTCAGGAACCCACGACTACCCGGGGGAATGTCCACGTGTCACCCCAGGAAGAGATCCCTGGGGCAGGAGACTTAGCTGCCAGCCCGCAGGGAGGAGAACAGCAAGAATCCGAACATGCCTTCTGGCAGGTCCTAAGCCTGATAAGGCAACTTAACGGGCTTATGAATCCAGTCATCGCCCCCTGTGAAGGCAAAGACATGATTTTGGATGGAGTGTTTGACGCTCGGAAGGCCCCTAAGACCAGTGCAGCTCTGCCCTGGTCTCGGGGGCTGAAGAGTGCCAGGGCTAGGGCCAACGCTCAGCTCGCACTTCTTGCCTCCTCCAGTCGTTCCACTGCCGGGAACAAGCTCATTCCTCCTCCTCGTCTTCAGCAGAGGAGGTATTTCGAGATCCTGGGTGAGCACAACCTCGCTCTTCCTCTCCATCACTCTGTGGAGGAGCTGGCGAAGGGAGTTCCCCTTGAGAAACTCTCTGCCCGGCAGGTGTCGTTCTCGGCGGCAGAGATCCTTAGCCACGAGAAGGTCGCTAAGTGTGCCATGCAGGCCACTTCGTGGCTGGACTTTTGGCTAGGATCTCTGGGCATCCTATTGCGATCAGAGGACCTGTCCAAGGAGACCAATAGGAAGGCCCTAGAGACCTTCTTGCTCTCGGGCACCCGCTCCATCGAGTTTTTGGCGCACCAGGTTACCACCCTGTGGGCCAACTCGGTGTTGAAGCGTCGCGATGCTGTGTCCGAGAGATTCCATCCGAAGGTCCCCGCCGTGGATGTGTGTAGGCTCCGACATGCTTCCCTTCTGGGGGAGAACCTGTTTGAGCCTCAAGACATGGAGCGAACGGCTGAGAGGTGGAGGAAATCCAGCACGGACTCCCTCCTCCATAGGGCCCTTACAACTCGGCCCTATAAGCCTCCAGCCCCGCCACAACAGCAGCAACAGCCTCGTAAGGCTCCCAAACAGGTACCGGCAGCTAAGAAGGTGGTGTCTAAGCCCCAGCCCTTTCCAGCCAAGGTCAAGAGGGGCGGTAAGTCCTCCAGGGGAGGCAAGACTCCTAGGGGTGGCGGCTGCGGCCGCAAGCCCTAGGGGTGGCAGTCCCCCTGCATGTCCACCTGTGGGGGGATGCCTTCAGCGTTGCGTCCGCAGGTGGCAGCAACACGGGGCCGATGCTTGGACGGTCTCAGTGATCGGCCAAGGCTATCGCGTCCCGTTCACAGCATCTCAACCTCCCCTGACAGCAAATCCAGTGTCGTTGAGCTCCTATGCCACGGGATCGGCAAAGGGGCTGGCCCTTCAGGCCGAAATCGAGACCATGTTCGAGAAGGGTGCTCTCCAGGAGGTCGTGGACGGCTCCCCAGGCTTCTTCAGTCGACTCTTTCTTGTAGAGAAGGCTACTGGAGGCTGGAGACCCGTCATCGATCTCTCAGCTCTGAACAGGTTTGTCAAACAAACCCGGTTCAGCATGGAGACAGCAGACACGGTCAGACTTACGGTGAGACTACAAGACTTCATGTGCACACTGGATCTAAAGGACGCGTACTTCCAGATCCCAATCCATCCGTCTTCCAGGAAGTACCTGAGATTTTGCCAAGACAACAAGATCTACCAGTTCAAGGTGCTGTGTTTCGGTCGCTCCACAGCTCCTCAGGTGTTCACCAGAGTGTTCACCCTGATTTCATCTTGGGCGCACAGGAACGGCATTCGTCTCCTTCGTTACCTGGACGATTGGCTGATCCTAGCAGACTCGGAGTCGACCCTTCTTCGGCACCGAGACAGGTTTCTGGATCTTTGCCAGGATCTGGGGATCGTGGTAAACCTCGAGAAGTCCTCTCTGCAGCCGTCCCAACGACTGGTTTATCTAGGCATGCTAATAGACACCAATCTCCACAAAGCCTTTCCATCAGACGACCGGATAGCAAGACTGAGGAGGGTGGCGGAACCCTTCCTCAGGCGAAAAGAACTCCCCGCCCAATCGTGGTTGCGTCTCTTAGGCCACCTATCCTCCCTGGCCCGTCTAGTTCCAAACAGCCGCCTCAGGATGAGATCCCTTCAATGGCGGCTCAAGTCCCGGTGGAATCAAGGATCCGATTCCCCGGACATTCTGATCCCAATGGGGTCTCTGGAACGGACAGACTTGCGGTGGTGGCTGGTCGACGAGAACCTGCGGAAGGGAGTGAGTCTTCTCGTCCTCCCCCGGAATTGACTCTGTTTTCGGACGCGTCAAAAGAAGGGTGGGGGGCGCACGTTCTGAACCAGAGGGCCTCAGGCCTTTGGTCAGAATCAGAAAAGTGCCTACACATCAACCTGCTAGAATTGAAGGCCGTCTTTCTGGTTCTTCAGCAGTTCCAACGGTCCCTGGCGGGTCACTCCGTGGTGGTGATGAGCGACAACACCACGGTAGTGGCTTATATCAACAAGCAGGGAGGCACTTTTTCGCAACAGCTATCCCATCTTGCAGTAGAGACTCTGAGGTGGACCGAAACCAACTCGATAACACTATCAGCTCGCTTCATTCCTGGCAAGAGGAATGTACTCGCCGACAGTCTGAGCAGGGCTTCGCAGATAGTGAGTACCGAGTGGTCTTTGGATACTCAGATAGCCAACAAAGTCCTGACTTTGTGGGGTTCCCCGACTGTGGACTTGTTCGCGACAGCCTTGAACTTCAAGCTGCCCCTGTACTGCTCCCCAGTCCCGGACCCCAAGGCACTCTGGCAAGATGCTTTCCAGCAACGGTGGGACAACATCGACGTGTACGCCTTCCCACCGTTCTGTCTGATGAGAAGGGTGCTCAACAGGACCAGACTATCGGTCAACTGTTCGATGACTCTGATAGCTCCGCTATGGCATCACTCGGAATGGTTTCCGGACCTTCTGCAGCTCCCGAGGGAGCTTCTTCCACGACACGAGCTTCTCAGACAACCCCACTCCGGCGTCCCTCACAGGGCCGTAGCCTCGCTTCGGCTTCACGCCTGGAGACTATCCAGCGTCTCCTCGCGGAGAGAGGCTTTTCGCAACAGGTTGCGGAGAGAATGTCTCGGCACCTGCGAAGGTCCTCTGAGGGAGTCTACCAAGCAAAGTGGAGAGTCTTTTGTGGTTGGTGTCGTGGAAGGGGTATCTCTCCACTCGATGCCACTATTCCAGCAATAGCGGACTTCCTCGTGTATCTGCGTGAAGAAATGCGCCTTTCTGTCTCGGCAGTGAAAGGCTATCGCTCAGCCTTAAGCTTGGCCTTCAGATTGAAGGGCGTGGATATTTCTTCATCGCTAGAACTCTCTTTACTCATACGTAGCTATGAGCTTACCTGCCCCCAGTCGGAAGTGAGACCCCCTCTTTGGAACGTGGTTCGAGTCCTCAGGTCTCTTAAGAGACCTCCCTTCGAGCCATTACGCCAGGCCTCCGATCGCCACCTGTCTTGGAAGACGGCTTTCCTACTCGCCTTGGCTTCGGCCAAGTGAGTTAGTGAACTTCATGGTCTCTCGTACGACATCGCCCATTCAAGGGGATGGGGGGAGGTAACGTTCAGGTTCGTCCCTGAGTTTGTTGCCAAGACTCAGAATCCTGGAGTGCCGGATCCTCGGTTCGACTCTTTCAGGATCGCGAGTCTCCATTCTGTAACAAGCGACCCAGACCAGCTGCTACTATGTCCAGTGAGGTGTCTGAGGCACTACTTGAAGAGAACGGCTGCAGTCCGTCCTCATGTGCGAGCTTTTTTTGTGAGCACAGGCAGGACTAAGAGGAGGGTCACTAGGAACACCATCTCAGCTTGGATTCGAAGGGTTATCCACCATGCCCTGAATCCTGACCCTCCTCCGTCACGTCGCCCTCGGGCCCACGATGTTAGGGGTATTGCTACATCCCTGGCCTTCAAGAGAAACTTCTCTGTGACGCAGGTACTTCAAGCTGGGGTCTGGAAGCGTCAAACGACCTTCACAGCCCACTACCTGCAAGACGTGACCCACAGGAGCCTCGATACGTTTTCTATCGGCCCTGTGGTGGCTGCACAACAGCTGGTCTAACCTCAGGCTCCTTTTTGGACAAGTAGCAGTAGGTTGAGGGCGTTGTTACCCGGTCTTAGTCTGCGTGAATGAAAGAGTATGTCTGACCCTTACTTCTTTCTTCATTCTCCCCTCTCTTGGGGAAGCAGCATCCTGGTCCTCGCATAGCTGACCTCGACCTCTGCAGGTAACCCATGCTTCTTTGTGCTCCTAGTATTAAGCTTAATACTGTTGCGTCTCCCATACCCTGACGAGGTGGTATTGGGAACGTCCTATCCTAGAATTCCTATCTGAAGGTCTCAAGGTCAACTTCATAGGACGAGTCACACTCTCCTCCTCACACTGCTTATGTAGGCCACTCGTTCCTAGCGATGCTAGGAACTTGTGAGGTACAGGGGCTCCCTCTCTCTAGTGCTGCTCACTGAGGGATCGAGCCCCCGGGCAAGCCGAAGTCAGTAAGGCTGGGGACTTTCCACCCTTCCTAAGGGGTAAGTCACCCTCTGTAAATAGCGTGGTTTGTATTTCGGTTACGGGACAAATGATAAATTCGAAGATACTTTGTATTTTTCCTAACCATACAAACCTTAGCTATTTACACATATGTGCCCGCCATCCCTGACCCCCAAGTCAAGTCCTACCTCTAAGTGAAGTGAAGCAAGTCACCGGTGTGTGGAGGGGGGAGGGGTAGCAAGCTACCCTTCCCCACCCCCCGCTAACTAGCGCGGGGGTAATTAACCCTCGTTAAAACTATTGGCTCGTCATTTCAGCTGCGCTAAAAGGTAAACCCTTTGTAAATAGCTAAGGTTTGTATGGTTAGGAAAAATACAAATTATCTTCGAATTTGTCATTTTTCCCAGTTAACTATGCAGTTTTTCTTCGTTCGACTAAGAGTGCCAACGAAGCAGAACTGTGCTGTTCATGCCTGGGGAATCTGCTGTCACTGCCGTCCTTCAGAGGACGTCGTCATGGGTGTCATCCCTTATCTTAGAAGTACTCCCGTGACAACATGACCAGCGCTTCAGATCATCTTAGAACGCGAAAGGAGGTTCGCCTCCAGGGGTTGGACAACTTCCCTTCCGAGGGAAAGTTTCCTCCCCAGGTGTGAGGTTGTTTCTCCCTTTAGAGGGAGAACTTCCCACATCTTAATAAATTCATTGTCTCCGACTGCTGTTGCTGCCTTCGGCCAGACTTCTCTCCCCCCTTGCTGAGTTTCTCTTCCTTCAGGGACGGAGCACGGTCTTGGCAAGTCTCTTCTACGAAGTGCTTACCTCTCTCGTTCGCGAGAGAGGCCAGTCATAGAGACTCCTCTTCGGAAGATCGCTACTGTTAAAGGTCAGCTTGCTGATCCACCGGCCCTCAATGGGCGTCTTCTAGTCTCTTCTACGAAGTGTTCACCTCTCTCGTTCGCGAGAGAGGCCACTCATAGAAAGTCCTCATCGGAGGATCGCTACTGTTAAAGGTCAGCTTGCTGATCCACCGGCCCTCATGGGCGTCATCACGGGCGTCTTCAAGTCTCTTCTACAAAGTGTTCACGAGAGAGGCCACTCATAGAGACACCTCTTCAGAGGATCACGCTGCTCATCAGTTCCTGATCATCCTACCAGCAGACCTATCAGCGCAACCTTGCGCTGCAACTTAGTCCGTGGACTTCGGTCCTGGTCTCTTCTATGGACCTTTCACGGTTGCCATCAGTGATGTTCGTCCTTCCAAAGGGCACATCCCAGTTCCTGATCGTCCTACCAGCTGACCTGCCGATCTACCAACATATCCCTGCGCTGCTGGTAGTCCTTTGGACTTTGGTCCTGGACTCTTAACGCGGACCTTTTTACGGTCCCCATCGGTGGATGTTTGCCCTTACAAAGGGCACATCCCAGTTCCTGATCGTCCTGCCAGCTGACCTACTGATCTACCAACGCAACCTTACACCGCTGTTAGTCCTTGGACTTCGGTCCTGAACTCTTCCGTGGACCTTTACGGTCTCCATCATGGATGTTTGCCCTTTCAAAGGGCTCATCCCAGTTTCTGGTCGTCCTGCCAGCTGACCTGCCAACCTACTAGCGCTACCTTCGTGCGCGCGCCAGCAGTCTCCCGCGTGCGCGCCAACAGTCTTCCGTGCGCACGCCCGCTCGCCAGTAGCCTTGTGCGTGCGCCAACAGTCTTCCGCGCTCGGGCGCTGACGGTCTCCCGCTTGCGCGCCGATGATTTTCCATGCGCGTGAGCGCGCCAATATTCTACCGCACACGCGCGCCGACGGTCTTCATGCGCGCGTCAGCAGTCTCCACGTAGTACTCTCATGCACGCGCCAATGCACCCGCCGTTGGGTAACCAGTCATACGCTGGCGCATTCTAGGGAGAATGCACAAAACTATACAGTGCCTTACTGCGCGTCAGCGCTCTTTCGCACTTTCCTGCGCCCTCCTGCGCAGTTGCGGTCTCAGATGCAATGCGCCACCTCTTGCCAAAGAGTCAGGGCTTGCAGATCCAATGCACCAGCTCTTGCCTAAGAGCCAGCGCTTACCTGCTCTCCAGGCAGAAATTGAGCACCAGCATCATCCTGTGTGCCATCGCTCTAGTCCTCTCCTACACACTCGTGCAATAGGCAGTAAAAAAGAATAAAACTTTTTGGACAGGTCACCATTGCCCTATTCCTCCCCGCAAACACATAACATTGCCTCCGGGAAAAGAGGAATAAGGCTTCACAGAAGGATTCAAGATCCCGAAGATTCCATCTTACAAGGGGAATCGAAACGTGGAATCCTTGGTCCCTGTCTCTTCTGAAGTTTCTTTTTTCCTTGACAGACCACCATCAGCAAACAGGAAAGCATCAACACTGTGATCTCTAGATCACTGTTTGCTGATGGCTAATTCACGGTTTACTGATCGCTAGGTCGCCAATTGCTAGCTTAACGCTGATCTTTGACCTCTAGTCCCTCCAATGACTAACGATCTCCGATTGCTAGCGTTTCCAATCACCGATTGCTTGCTGATCACTAGATCACCGATGGGCAGCTCATTATTCTTCGATCATTGAACTCAGCTCGCTGATCTCTGACCAACCCATCTTCAGCTTGCTCATCTCTGACCAACCAGGGGGGACCATAATCAGCTTGCTGATCTCTAACTCACCATCGGCTCACAGACCTCTTATTCAACAGTCATTGGCAATTCGCCAGCAGTTCGTGGCTCGAACTTATTTGTCAACCTCTTCCCGTAGTTTCCTAGATCAGAAGGTATACAACATACTTCTCGCTACTGGCCATTCGCCATCACGCTAAAGTGATCGACAAACGTTCGACAACTCTCATCAATGGCTTGTCGACAGGGAACTACTTGCGAGCACTCTCCAACTGCACAGTAACCACGATACTCAACGGTTAACCATTGATTAACATTCGCCAGATTGATTCTATTCTAAGGAATAGCATCAATCCCATCAGGGCGCATGGTAAGGCTAAACGTTGACTTCCTTCTGTTAGTTAAAGAAATTCTCTCTCAGAGAAAAATTCTTACACTGGGTATAGCGCCTGATCCTTTACGACACGAGTCAAGACTCCAGCATCGACAATCTTCCATGCAAAAGGATCCGCAAGGAGCTGTCCCTTTGGGTCGATGTCCACACCATGTTGGATTTTGAACAAGGGCTAAGACTTCAGGTCTTCATTTGCACGCTGGACCTAAAGGACAGTTACTCCCAGGTCTAAACCATCCATCTAGGAAGGTTGGAAGATTCAGTCTAGTCAAACAAGAAACACCAGTTCAAGGCACTGTGCTTCAGTCTTTCCACTACGTACACCCATCCTGGTCTCACAGGATCGGCTTCTGTCTCCTCTGTCTCGGAACGACTGACTGACCTTAGCAGACTCAGTGGCAACCTTGCATTAACACCGGAACATCTGAAGTTTTTTTCCCAAGATCCAGTGATCAGGGTAAACCTGCGGAAGTCTTCCCTACTTCCCTCCTAGAAGACTGGTGTATCTGGGAATGATTCTAGACACCAATCTCCACAAAACCTTCTCGAAACGAGAACAACTCCCATTCCAAAGGGACTTGAGTCGAACTGGAATCAGACCCTCGATCCCCCAAACATTCTGACCCCCATGGTACCAGAAGTTTGGACAAACCTCAAGGGATGGGTGTCAGTCGAGAATCTACAGAGCGGCATAACCTTTTCATCCTTCCCCACCCCTCGGACTTGAGGTTGTGCTTTGAACACATCAAGAGAAGAGAGGAGGGACCATAGTGCTGCACCTCACGACCTCTGGACAGAGTCCGAAAGTACCTTCACTTAAATCTCTTAAGAGATGAAGGCCAACTTTCCGGTCATTCAGCAGCCTCAACGGTTCCTAACAGACCACTCAGTGATGTGATGGACGACACACCACACACCATATAGACTCACATCGACAAGCAAGAAGGATCTTGCTCGTAGCCTCTTCCCATCTAACAGTATAAACAATAAGATGGGCCTAAGTCCATTTGGTACCACTATCAGCCCGCTTCATTCCAGACTAGAAGAACGTGCTCGCCAACAATCTGTGCACTGCATTTCAGATAAGGTATAACGAATGGACTTTGGATCGCCTTGTAGCTGACAAAGTCCCGACTTTACGGGGTCCTCCAACTAGGGATCTGTTCGCAACGCTCCTGAATCTCAGGCTGCTGTTGCTCCCCAGCCCTAGACACCAAGGCTCTGGCAACAACGGTGGGTACAACAATGACGTTTACGTCTCGTCCCTGTTTTATTTGGAGAAGGGCACTCAAGAAGGCTAGAACATCGGTCAACCTCTCAAGGACTCCTAGCTCCGCTATGGCATCATGCAGAACGGTTTCCAAACCTTTTGGAGCTCCTGATAGAGTCTCCAAGAGAACCCTCTCCACATCACAGACAACCCACTTCGACACCTACCACAAGCCATAGCTTTGCTATGATTGTACGCCTGGAGACCTCTTTTGTGAAAAGGTTGTCTAGATATCTGAGGAATTCCTCAGCATCAGTCTACCAGGCAGTATAACGTCTTGTGTGGTTGGTGTCATGTGAAAGTGTCTCTCTCCACTCGATACCTCGATTCCAGCAATAGCGGAATCCTCGAGTATATACACGAGGAAAAGACCCTCTATTCAGTTTCGACAGGTAAAGATGATCACTCAACCTTGATCCTTCACCTTCAAACTGAAAGAAAGGGACACCCTCTCATCGATAGACTTTTCCTAACTCGTACAGACTTACAACTTGCCTTTCCCCAGTTGGAATTGAGACCTTCCTCTCAGAACATGGTTCAAATTCTCCGATCCCTAAAGAGACCTCCTTACGTTCCACTTCACCAGGCAACAAATTTTCTCCTGATTTAAGAACACAATGTTCCTACACACTCGGACAGCAACCATACGAGTCAAGGAACTTCATGGTCTCTCTTTCAACATCGCTCATTATTGAGAAGGGCGAAAGACTATGTTCAGTTTCGTCTCTGAGTATGTCGCCATACACAGTCTCCAGAGGTGACAGATCCTACACAAGTTTCCACTTGGTAACGGACGATCCAGATCATCTGTTACTGTACCCAGGGTAAGGTATGAGACTTTACCTAAAGAAAACGGCAACAGCCCACCCGGGTCCCTTCTCTTGTTATCAGCACTGGGAGAGACTAGAGGAGGATCACCGAAACATCATCTCGACATGATGACTCACAGTGTCAGGGGCATAGCTATGCCCCTGGTCCTTCTTAGCAGATTACTCTGTGACGCAGGTTTTACAAGAAAGGATGTGAATGCTCCAGGTGACTTTCACAACCTTTCTCCTGCAAGACGTAACCCACCGGAACTCAATACGATCTCTATCGGTCCGGCGGTGGCAGAACAACAGCTAGTTGTATACCTCAAGCTCCTTATTGGACAAGTAGCAGAAGGTTGAGGGCACTGTTACCCGGTTTTAGTCTGCGTGAATGAAAAGATTTGACTGGCTCTTATTCTTTTCTTCATCCTACCCTCTCGTGGGGAAAGCAGCATCCTGGGTTCTCTGCATAAGCTGACCTCAAACCACTGCAGGTAAACCATGCTCCCTTGTGTACCTAGTATTAAGCTAATACTGTTGAGTCCCCATACCCTGGCGAGGTGGTATTGGGAAAGTCTTAGTTACGTCAGGTTTTTCCTACATAGACTCGGAATAACTTTACCTAGACAGTCACACTTCTGCACGTCTCAACACACCGCTTGCATAGGCCGCGGACCTTGCGTAGCAAGGTTTTAGCGAGGGCAGGGACTCCTTATTTTTGAGTACTAACATACTCAGATAAGGAGCCCCGGGCAAAGACAAAAGCCAGATTGGCAGGGACGTCCACCCTTCCTAATGGGTGAGTCACCCCTAATAAATAGCGTGGTTTGTATTCCAGTTACGGAACAAATGACAAATTCGTAGATAATTTATGTTTTTCCTAACTATACGAACCTTAGCTATTTATACAAACTTGCCCGCCATCCCTATCCCCCTTGAAGTCCTACCTCCAAGCAAAGTGACTAAATCACAGGTGTGTGAACGGGAGTGGTAACAAGCTACCCCCCCCTACCCCCGCTAACTAGCGGTGTGGGTAGTTAAACTTCGCTGAATTTTAATGGCTCGTCATTTTAGCTCCGTCAAAAGTATAACCCCTAATAAATAGATAAGGTTTGTATAGTTAGGAAAAATACAAATTATCTACAAATTTGTCATGTTTCTGACGATTAATGTTTTCAGAATATTTTGCTACTGAAATGGGGTTTAGTGAAGGTGCATGGATAAATATTTCTACCTGATAGGCTAGATCTATTATAGTTTTGACAATGGGTAGAATGATATACACACAATATTTGTTCCTGCATGAATACAAACCATAGTTTTATAATAATCTAGTTCTATAGTATGTCTTCAGCGTAGTTATAAGGTACCCTGTCACCTATCACTCAGCAAGACGACCACTTTTAATCTCAACCGCAAGCAGTAGACACACTACTGTATCTTGTTTGTAGTAATTGGAGAAGTGTTTAGATGTATGCCTGTGTTGATACATCTAGTAATGAGGTTGACCGGTTTGTGTCGAAGATTTTTGCTGATCCCCACTATCTGTGATGTTTTCAGGAAGCTTGACTGTTAGGATATATCCCCCTGTGATAATAGAAAGTCGTAGCCTTTTCCTGTGAGAAGAAGTATACATAAGTGTTAGTGATGCAAAAAAATCATGCCAAGGAAATTTTTTATAGCTTTGTCATTTCTTCCTCATTGCTCAACCTTTTGTGTCTCCCTCAGGTTCCTCCAATGCTGGATCCTCTAAATGGAATCAAGAATGGGATGCATACTCGGCTTGCCCGCAGAGAATGCACAGGATCAATGGAATAGTTATCTTCTCCTAGTGAAGGTAATACTTGTTTAACTTTTCCACAACTATCTCTGATGTCTGTATGATGACAAACTAGACCTAATAAAGTAACCTTCCTTGGAAATTGCTGGGGATTTGTGGAAGGATATGCTATCAAGGTGTTGGCCGATGCCATGACTTCTGAGGCTTACCCCCCAAGTGTCTTAACCCCCTCCAGCTGCACTAGAGGACATTATATCTGTTGATGTGTTCTCTTCCTCCATGGGAGCATTGTCGTTGGTTTCCAAGACTTCGACCCCTGAAGAAGGGAGGCAAGAAGAAACAGCAGGGGCATTCAAGCCATCTTGGTACCAAATATGTACTGTTGGTGAGGAATAAGCCTGCCATCCTTCTCCTCTCCTTTCTTCTGAATGCTCTCCTGACACCTTATGGCATTTATGACCTTCCTTGGGGCTTTCAGGTTCCTCCATGAAGGAATGGCTTTTGGGTGTGCTGAAAGTTGGGGCTTAGCAGGGGTTGGTCACAATCTTTCCCACCAAGCTGCTTGACGGGAGGTCTTTCCCGTTGGTATCATGTCTCAAGCAAACATTTCCTCCGCAGATCCTCTCCCATTGGAGAAGCTGCTGGTGGGTTCTCGCTAGAGTTCCAGCCACATGCGTGAATCCCCTGGGTGTTGAATGCACACTCTGAGCTTGCTTAGCAGTCTGGTGTTCCTCCTCCCTACGAGGTTGGTCGTCTTTCTCACCAGTGTGCAAGGGCTTCCTCACTTGAGTGATCCCACCCTCAAGTACCTTGTAAGCATGCGTGCGATTCGTCGCTACCTTGCTCTAGCTCTTGGGAGTTTGCTTTTTTGAGCGTCCTGGTGATCGCAGCAGACAACTCCCTGTAGTCGCAGCCCCTTTTCACTGCAATTCCTCTATGGTGCCTCCGCAGGCTTTGCTGCTAGTTTGGGCCCCTTGGAAAAAAACGGCCAGTCTCTTAGCCTTCTTCACAGCCAAGCCCCAGGAGGGGAAGGATATGAAAACCCTTCCTAGACCTTGCCTTTGAAAGTGTTCGATTACCCAGAGTGACAGAATTCTCTCTCGGTGCAGCACCTGCCTTGTCGTTGGCCATGAACCTCCCCTCTAGGTCTCGTTCCACTGTTGGGGTAGCAGTTGATGAATCTGACCTGACCAAACCTATCATCCTATGGATGTGAGTCTGGAGTTGGATAAGTCGAAATACGACACATCAGACAACTCGAACGGTGTGCTGCCACTGCCAGGTGATCCTAAGATGTTTGTCATTGATTAAAGAGAGTCAGACCATTCCTACATGCAGGTGGTAGCTTGCAAAAAGAAAATCAATGGATTGGGTGATCCAACGTACTGTACTCGCCTCCTAAAGGGAAGGACACGGTCCTTAACTTCTTTTGTCAGGCCTCACGAACCGTAAAGACCAGGTTAGAGCTGCTCTGGTCTAGGATGGTAAAGGGGGCCAGAAAGAAAGTCATTTCCTAAATTGCTAGGATAGGTATCTCAATGAGGGCCAGCAACTCATCGTGTTTACTTCCTACGCCGTTTGTTCAGCAAAAAAGGATATAGTATGACATCCTCCACGACAAACCCTCGCCACTGTCACTGGACCCAGTGGTCTCGGCTTTGGCACACTATATGCTCATGTACAAGTTGGTAGCATAACAGGAAACGTTCTTGACTGCAGAAGCCACGAACGTGGAGAGGGTTGCCAAGGCAACTTTGCAGGCCACTTCGTGGATTGACTAGTAGTCTTGCTCTGTTGGTTGTCTGATTGCCAATGAGGAGCTGGCATACCCAGATAAGTAGGCAATGAATAGCTTTTTGCTTTTTGGATCGAGAGCTAATGAGTTTCTTGCTCACAACGCTACTAACCAGTGGGGGAATCGGACCTTGAAATGGAGAGATTCTGTTGTTTCAAAGTTCCAAAGGCAGGTGTTGAAGAGAGAAGCACTCCAGTTACTCAGTTTGTCAATGGAGGGTCATTATTTGTTCAGCTCAGGAGATGTTGAAGCAGTTGCTAAGCGCCGGAGGAAAGCAAGCTAAGACTCGCTCCTCCACAAGGCAGTGACATTTGGCCCCATTCTTCGGCGCTGTCTTTACAGAGGTTGTTCCCCATTCAAAGACAAGCTCATAAGGCGTCAGTCTCTTGGAGACAATCCATTACCAAGGAGCAGAACCTTAAGCAGCCCTTTCATGGCAAGGGCACTAAAGCAAAGGAGGTAGAGGTGGCAAACGTGGCCTTTCCTGCTAGGGAGGCCATTCTTCCTGCCCAACTACCGTTGGAAGGATGCCTGAAGTGCAGGTGGGAGAGATTGGAGGTCCTTGGGGCTGAACCTTGGACAGTCTCAATCCTAGTTGCCGACCTCTGCTCTGAACAAGTTTGTCCATCAGACTCTGTTCAAGCGTGTGATGGACTCTTCCATGCCTCACTCTAGCTCTTTACGCAGCTCCTTCCCCTTGCTGTCGTGTCCGTAGGACACAGTAAAGCGCTCGCCACCTTGCAGGGTCAAGCTTTACGAAACTTGCACCCTACTTGAGCACCTGTTCAAGTAGGGGAGAATAAGGTTGCTTGCCTTTCGCCATCGGGAGAAAGGACAAGCAGGAGTGCTTTTCTCCAGAGCAAGCTAGTTTGGAATCTCGCGGATGATTCTTGCAAGCTTTTATGCACCTAACCACCAGCGAAGTGGTCGGTCAAAATTCTCTGCCTGAGTTTGTGATCCCTTACTCGCTAGCATGCAAAGCTTTGTCTTCGCATGCTCCCCTGGTGAGTGCTGTCGTCTCCAAGTTTCAGAGGCAGGTGCCAAGGAGAGAGATCCTTTATCTCTGGAACTCCATGAAAACTTTGTCATTGTTTTCTCTCAAGGATATCGAGGTTACCAAAAGAAGTGGAGGAAGTAGAGCCGAAACTCTCCTTCAGTGAGGTGTTATGTCCTGGCCTATCTCTTCGGCACCTGCTTTGCCTAAGGCTTCTCAAGTTGCAAGACAAGCCCATAAAGCCTTCAAGAATGGTCCACGGTAGTCCAACGCCAAGAAGGGTAAGCCCCAGAGACCACCCTTTCAGGGAAAGGAGGTTAGAGGACGAGGGGGGAAGTCTGGTAGATGTGGATAATGTTCCCACTAGGGGAGGCAATCTCTTCGCAGTACTACCAGTGTGGGTATGCCTGAAAATCAGGTGGCAGAGATGGCAATGCCATGGAACCAAACCCTGGACAGTCAGTTTCCTCCGCCTGTGATATGTCGTCCCGCTCATCAGCTCTCCTCCCCGGATTCGTCCTCCAACGAGATTATTGTCCTTTGCGAATGGACGGGTGAAGGTGCACTGCCACAGATAGGTCACCTGACATCATTAGAGTGCCTAGTACCAGACGGCCACCTCCGCATGTGCTAACTACATTGGCAGATCAAGAACTTTTGGTCTCAGGGCAGGGACCCTCCCGGTATGCTCATTCCGGTGAGGATAGAGCAAAAGAAAGTTGGTGGAGTCTGGACTCCAACGATCTCAGGAGTTGTAATCCTTCTTTCTTCTCCCCTGGATTTTATGCTCTTCACTGGTGCATATGGCCTCTGGACTTTGGTCCGAATCAGATCAACTATGCCACGTAAACCTCCAGGAGTTCAGAGCAACTTTTCTTGCTCTTCAACTGCTTCCTTCAGGTTACTAAGGAGTAGTGATGAGTGACAACACGATCATGGTGGCGTACCTAGACATGCAAAGAGGTATTATTTCACATCAACTTTGCTAACTACCAGAAGACATCGTGATCTCCCTGTCAGCCTGGTTCATACTTGGCAAGAAGAACATTTTGGTAGACAATCGGACAGGAACTTTAGATAGTTGGATTTGAATGGTTTTTGAATCCTTAGATAGCAAAGAAAGTAATGACTGTGTAGTTTGCCAGTACTAGACGTTTTTACAACGTCCTCAACCGAAAGTTTCCGCTGTAACGGACCCACAGGTGGCATTCCAGGATGTTATCTAACACCAGTGGGGTAATCGATGTGTATTCATTTCCCCCATTCTGCCTCGAGGAAAGTCCTCAACAGGGTGAGATCTGCAGTCAACCTATCATTGACTAAGAGCTCTGCTATGGCCGAAGGCAGAATGGTACCTGGACCTTGTACTGCTGCAGACGTAGATTCTGCGTCAACCGTATGAAGACATCTTTCACAGATCACTTAGATCCCTACACGTTAGATGTTTAGTTACCTCAGGAGGTCATCGACCTTGGTCTATCAGGCTAAGTGGGCAATCTTTAGTAGTTGGTGTCATGGAACGGATGTTTCTCCATGCAGAGCCACTATCCCATTAATTGCCAAAGCTTTACTCTGCCTCCAGGAAGAAAAACTCTGCTCAGTGTCAGCTGTGAAAGGCTATCGCTCGCCCTAGAGCCAGGTCTATAGACTGGAAGGAGTTGATATTTCCTCTTCGGCAGAATTGTCTATTCTCATACAGAGCTTTGAGCAAACTTGCCCCTATGTGAGAGTAAGATCACCGTCTTGAAATATCACCGAAGTTCTGCATTCCTTTAAAGGCCCATCAAATTGGGTCTCTGATTGAGATGACTTTCAAGACAGTCTTTCTGCTTCCTATAGCGTCTGCTAAGAGGGTCAGCAAGCTGCACAGTCTCTCTTGCGAGTCGTTACATTGGGCTTCAAATCGTGATCAAACTCGGAAAATTGTTTCTTCTTGCTTTAACCTCGTCTAAAAGGGTTAACATGGTCTCCCTTGTGACATTGTCCATTCTCTGGGGTGGGGGTAAGTTGCTTTCAACTTCATCCCAGAGTTTCTTGCTAGACTCAAGCTCTGAACCGATGATCCTTATCAGTTGCTTTTGTGTCCTGTAAGAGTGGTGAAGTGCTATTCAAACGAACTCAAGAATGTTGCCCATGAATCAAGCACTTGGTTGTCAGTATGGATAGGGTCAAGAAGGTGATACTGGTGTTTTTTCAGCTTCTATTAAAGTCCCCCATAGCCTCTTACACCTTCGGAGCATCTTCGTTGTTTCCAAGACCTCCATCGAGAAGAAGGCGGGGGAGAAGAATCGTGTAAGCCCCGACACCTCTTATAGTTCTTCCTCCTCCTGTCTCGTCTTTCTTAGTCTTCAGGTGCTGCTACTGTACTTCTAAGAAGAAGAAATCATTAAAGAAGTCTCGATAGATCAGCTTGTGCGGTACTGAGAAACTACCTAAACTAGGAAGTCTTCTCGCTAATGGATACAGGAAGTCACTCTTCCTTTAAAGGTGTTTGTTCTCCTTCCTGACCAAGTGAACAAAACCATCAGTCAGGGTGAAGGACTCTGCTATTCTTCCCTGTTTTTAAGGATGTTTGACAAATGTCTTTTTTGAGAGAGAGAGAGAGAGAGAGAGAGAGAGAGAGAGAGAGAGAGAGAGAGAGAGAGAGAGAGAGAGAGAGAGAGAGAGCATGCGGTACACTGCCGAAAACCAGTTCTTTTCTCAGGATGAAGAGCAGCGTGGTTCCAAAGTGAGCGAAATAGGCTTATTATTCAGATCAGAGGAACCAGTAATTGCGCTCCTCTAATTTACAAATGATGAGACATTCCTTCTTACATGACTTGCTAGAGTGTGGACGTGTTGCGCGGAGCTCCGTTAAACCATTGTTTTAGCTTTCTGTTTCTCGCTTAGAATATCATTGAAAAGATATTAGTTAATCTTATGGAGAAACCTAAGTGATAAGAAACTGTACACTATGTCTGTTCCTAACTATTTCTGCCTCATATGTAAAACCACGGAAGGAGAACGGAAAAAATGGATAGGATGTGAATGTAATAGACTCTACCATAAGAAATGTGTGCATGTAGTGATAGGCATCACTGATAGTGAACGGAATGACCTAGATTAGTTATGCCCACACTGCATACGGGAAGCCAGACAAGCCAATTTAGTAATATCAAAGCTAAAGGAAGATGTGAACGTGAGAGATTTGGCCCTGAACGAACAAGACACGAAAATAGGTGACGTGGAAAACAAACTTGCGGACCTTAACGCACACGCAGCAAATTCCACCCAGACTACTGAACTCACTGAGAATGTTGACATTCTTGCCATGAATAGGGATTCAATTAAAGCAACACTTCAAACATTGATAGACCCAAAACCGGAGAAACCGACATTTGCCGACAAAGTTAAGGAAAAAAATGTGTTGATAATTAAATCAACTAATATAACAGCTAAAATTACTGAAAGAAAACGCGAGGTTGAACAAGCACTTAAAGACATTCCTATACTTAACACGAGGTCAACTACGAATGGAAATGTTGTAAACTTTGCTAACAAAATGATCAGAGAAGAGGCAGCAAACAAAATTCAGACATTGGTGGCTGACACTGAAACGAGAAAAATCGGAAAACTAAAGCCAAAAATAATGATATGCAATGTGTACAATAATGAAGATGATGTAGTAAATGCTTTGATTCAAAGAAATTGCTGCCTGGACCAAATCCAAAATATAGAAGAGAAGATAAGTGTAGTCCTGAAGAAAAATGCCTCGGGGAGGGCGTGGGGAACCACCCACTTCATGCTGAAATGTGATCCTGAAGTTTGGAGGGCTATTCATGGTAATGGGGGACAAAGTTTCATTACGATGGGGTACTTATAACATACGTAATAGGTACCACGTGATCACCTGCTACCAGTGTCAGAGGTATGGACATCTTGAAAAAGATTGCAAGTCTAAGAATGGTGATAAAGTCTGTGGGAAATGTTCAGGAAAACATTCCACCAAGGAGTGTAATTCCCAAGTGTAAAAATTTATTTACTGCATAAAGTTGAACAAACCAAGTGATCACATAGTAAATTCTAGAGACTGCAAAGCATATGACTTGGAATTGAAAACACTAGCAGAAAATACTGATCATGGTTACTAAGGACGTCATAAACTGTGACTATGTAAATATACAATCTGTAGGTAATAAAACTATTCAAATTCGAGAATTGATAAACGAGAAATATTTGGATATGCTAGCATTATCTGAAACATGATTAGATAACTTGGAGAAGGCAAAGATCACTGAAATGAGCCCCCCCCCCACACACACACACACACACATGCCTTCTTTCACACACTGAGAGAAGGTAGGTCTGGCATGCCAGAAGCCCAGAATGCACTCTTCAAGTCCAGGCAAATGAAGATTTTGTCATGGGTGAGTTGAGAAATAACGTCATCAAAGGTAGCCAGTTTGTAGTGTTCCCTCTTTAAAGCCAGATTGAGGGGTTACGGATCTATACAGATCCTCAAAGATCTGTTGGTTTTCTCAACAACTGCCATCAGGCATACCCATTCAGTGGGTCTGTCACCCTGATCAAATCCAGATGATCCAGTTCATGTTTTACACGGTCCTGTACATTTGGAACAAGAGGTATGGTTGTACAAGGTAGACCAAGAGATTGAACATTACTTTCCGTGTAGAGGTGAACTTCTAGATCACCAAGCTCAGAGACTGACACTTATCCCACATTAAGTTGTCCTTGTTTATTATTAATAAGTTCATCTGTTGCACTGAAACAATTTTAAGAAGATTGTTGAACTTGTTGGAGACTACAATAAAGTTAGTCTTAGGAGTTTTGCCAGTCTTTGTGTTACTCACATCAAGATAAGCTTCTCCCAGTGATTTTCAGAAGTGTGATTCCAAAATCAGGCTTATTTTGGCAGGTTTCATTTGACTTTGATGACATATTTTTGCTTGATAATGTTAACTTGAGCTCCACCATCTATTTCAAAGTTGACATCGCAGTTATTGGCAATTGTTTTTTACTGATAGTAGATCCGCCAGTACTCTGCTCAGCTCCCAGCCATGCTTCCTAGTCATCAGAGTCATGAGAAGATTCACTGGAGGCTGCTTCCTGATAGTTTAAACTTTTTACTTTCTTTTAGAGCAGAATATGTAGAAGTTGTCTATCTCCCCATTCCTGTGGCCATAAGCAGGACAGCTCTCCTTGGTGCTTCCTACCACAGAACTTGCAGTCATTATTATTATTCTTGTTGTTATTATTTTTATTACAAGTTGAGTTACAACCTTAGTTGGAAAAGCAGGATGCCATAAGCCCAAGGGTTCCAACAAGGAAAGATATCCTTGTCAGGAAAGGAAATAAATAAATTACAAGAGAAGTAATGAACAAATAAAATAAAATATTTTAGAAATTGTAACAACATTGAAATATATTTTTCATTTATAAACTAAGATGTACGAGAAGGGAAGGTGGTGCAAGGTTGAATGTCATGTTGAATGGAGAGTTACTTAAGGAGGTGGATCAGTTTAAGTACTTGGGGTCTATTGTTGCAGCAAATGGTGGAGTGGAAGCAGATGTACGTCAGAGAGTCAATGAAGGTTGCAAAGTGTTGGGGGCAGTTAAGGGAGTAGTAAAAAATAGAGGGTTGGGCATGAATGTAAAGAGAGTTCTATATGAGAAAGTGATTGTACCAACTGTGATGTATGGATCGGAGTTGTGGGGAATGAAAGTGATGGAGAGACAGAAATTGAATGTGTTTGAGATGAAGTGTCTGAGGAGTATGGCTGGTGTATCTCGAGTAGATAGGGTTAGGAACGAAGTGGTGAGGGTGAGAACGGGTGTAAGAAATGAGTTAGCGGCTAGAGTGGATATGAATGTGTTGAGGTGGTTTGGCCATGTTGAGAGAATGGAAAATGGCTGTCTGCTAAAGAAGGTGATGAATGCAAGAGTTGATGGGAGAAGTACAAGAGGAAGGCCAAGGTTTGGGTGGATGGATGGTGTGAAGAAAGCTCTGGGTGATAGGAGGATAGATGTGAGAGAGGCAAGAGAGCGTGCTAGAAATAGGAATGAATGGCGAGCGATTGTGACGCAGTTCCGGTAGGCCCTGCTACTTCCTCCGGTGCCTTAGATGACCGCGGAGGTAGCAGCAGTAGGGGACTCAGCAGTATGAAACTTCATCTGTGGTGGAAATGTGGGAGGTTGGGCTGTGGCACCCTAGCAGTACCAGCTGAACTCGGCTGAGTCCCTGGTTAGGCTGGAGGAACGTAGAGAGTAGAGGTCCCCTTTTTTGTTTGTTTCTTGTTGATGTCGGCTACCCCCCAAAATTGGGGGAAGTGCCTTTGGTATATGGATGGATTTATAAACTATAAAAACTTGAAAAAACAAAAGGAAGAGAAATAACATAGTGTGCCTTATTGTACCCTCAAGCAAGAGAACTCTAATCTAAGACAGTGAAAGACCATCATACAGAAACTATGGCACTTCCCAGACTAGAGAACAATGGCTTGATTTTGGAGTGTCCTTCTCCTAGAAGAGCTGCTTACCAGAGCTAGAGTCTCTTCGAACCTTACCAAGAGGAAATAGTCATTGAACAATTACATTGCAGTAATTAACACCTTGAGCAAAGAACTGCTTGGTAATCTCAGTGTTGTTAGGTGTATGAGGATAGAGGGAAATGTGGAAAGTGGAAACACTAGGCTAGACTATTCGGTGTATGTATAAGAAAAGGAAGAATTAGCCATAACCAAAGTGAGGGATTCAATATAGTATTGACTGGCCAGAAAAAATACCCAATAACACTCTAGGGGTAGTATCTCAATGAGTGGCTGGTACCCTGGCCAACCTACTACCTATAACTTAGCATTGGGGCAGAAGTGTTAGCATTAGAGCTAGTCTGCTTCTTAGATTGTTTAATAAACTTGGAAGTGGAAGACTATGTAAATTTAACTTTAATATTGTCAATGTTCTGTATTTTTTCGAACTTTTCTTGCAGAGGTCACTCTTGCTCAGAGGATTCTCCTTGTAATGAGTGGTTGAGGTACGGTAGATGACAGAGGGAGAAGTCTAAAGGGATTCTTCTCCTTTGGTGTTGACCTCGAAGGTGAAGTTCCAATTTTTTTCTCCATATTTTCTCAATCCCTCCACTCTGACTCTGCTCGTTCATTCTCCTCCAGAGGACAATATATTGAGAGGGATGGCAGCTTGACCTAAGGACAACTCTTAGGTGCAAACAGTGTTGCTTCCCTTAGCGAAGTAGTGTCATCTACCACAGGGGGAGTCTCTCTTGGTGCTGCTTGCAGCAACTCCTGCCTTTTTGGGAGCTTTAGGGTCTTCCCACTAAGGAATAGTTTTTTGATAGTACTATAGTTAAGTGCACATCTACCTCCCCAGGGATTGATCACAGTCATCCTTTCCAAACCTCTGGAAGTAATGCACAACAGAGTTTCTCATGCCCTTAGCTGCAACTCTCTCTGCATCTGGTCCCTTTGTTCCTACAGCTCAGGCTTATAAACCAGGGCAGTTGCAACAAGTACTACTTGAAGTTACCAGTCACAGTTTTCTCTCAAGTGCCTCCTATTGCTGGGTACGAGGATAACCCTGAAGGTCTTTGAATGATAGCAGTTCCAACTGGTGCTCCTCGCAGTTACTAGTCGAAATTTTCTCTCGTACCTCCTACTGCTGAATTACAAGGGTAACCCAGAAGCTGATTTAGGTTAGTCTTCTAAACTTGCTGATTATGCAAACTGCCATCAGTGTTTGAAGCAGTGAGCTTTTCCACCAAGTGTAGAGTGCCTCTCTTGTCCGTGAAACAAGGTTCTCCTCTCCTCTGGAGATCCCCCCTTTGGGATTTGGAACAAGTGGTTGATTCATCGGGCCTTGTTGCAGCTCTTCGAAGCACCCATACAATGAGTTTAGTGAGTGATAACCCTTCAAGGTTATTCCCTTAAGCCTCTATTCTAGATAGAGTGGAATCAGCTCATGCTTAAGATTATGAACGATAGCAAACAAGTATTCGCTTACTTACAGGTACTGTACAATTATTCCGTCCATGAGGCAGGCAAGCAAGTTCCTACTACCGACAAAGGTGTGATCGCTTTGCTAGCTGTATGTGCTCCTCGTAGGCACACGCATGCCCACAAACATGTTCACAATGCTTAGGCTTGTCAACGATCATTTTCTTTTGGGCAACGATGTTGCACTTCGTCGCACACACGTTGTTCTCGCAAACGACTCCATGAGCTTCCTCGTGGTTGCTCACAACACGGAAACATGTTCACAATGCTCAAGCTCACGTACAACCTCTTACCCTGAGTCAGGAAAGTTACTGTTTGACACACCTGCAGGCGATTAAGCAAGCTAATACTCGACGAAGGCTGTCCGCTTCGCCAGTTGCATGCTATACCCTCGCAGGCAAATGCACGTCCATGAAGAGTACCAAGGCCTACTTGCCATCATACAGAACCTGTTGATAGTTCTTCGTTCTCAAAGGACATTCTCGGTTTCATGCCATTTAATGCCAGGAACCCAACAAATAGGAACCTGGTTTCAACACATTATCATGTCGTCTTTCTCAGTCGATGGCTGTATTCCTTGGGGAAAACCAGGTTATTCTTAACCCTCCTATCTTGACATAGGTACTCTGCCCTCAAGTGGACTCTTCCATCCACATCATGAGGGATACCTGTCATCAGGGAAAAGTAGGTCTCATTTACGAACATTTATCAATATTTTCCAATCAGATAGCAAGATCAAGCGCAACGAACTGTTCAGCTGCACCTGGATCTTTGTCATTCCCCAGGGTATCCGTTATGGGATTACTGTATTAAGATCGGCGGAAACTTAACATATATATTATATTATGTATATATATATATATATATATATTTATTTATTATCTGCTTTGCTAATATATCTGGTGATATCTATTGTTATGTCCTCATCCTCCTTATGAGGGTAAGATGGTGCCTGGGTAAACCATAGTGCATATATTTGCAAACCTATTGCTTATACTTTGCCTAGATGGGGTCATGTTGGTGTTCTTACACTCCCTTCCCACCTTAGCAGAGACCGTTGACCCAATAGCATTGTCTTGCCACTAGTTAACGAGGTATCAGGATGCCCATATTATGCATATCCATGCTTAGATACAGGAATCCCTGGTATTTAAAGTTCCAACCAGTTGGAAAGAGGCTATTGCCCACCCCTTGGAAGTCTTATCTGCAGTCAAAGTGTGGTTGTAGTGAGTTAGCCGGAAAGCAGTGCTTCCCTGCTACCTACTATAGTCTATTTTTTATAGCGGTGCATATTTGCACTGACTCACAGGGGTGCCCTTTTAGCTCGGAAAGGTTCCTGATACCTGATTGGTCGGAAATATTTTTGTCCGAACACCTTCATTGTTCTCGAATGATTACCAAGTAATGTGAATCAAAACTTATTTATTAACCTATATTTCTCCATCAGATATATGTTTTGTCAATAAACAATGTGAAAGAATAAATATATTATAAAGAATCGTCTTGGTAAGTTTAAATTTAATAACACAATCCGCCGAAGTCAACGACAGCAGCTTGTTTTCGGATGCACGCTTTGTAATTTTGTAATTTTTCACATATTTTAACACAAATTGGGATAAATTACACTCAGCATAAGTTAAACATGTTATTATAAACTTTCTTTGAATACCAGAACTTACCAAAAACATAGAATTAATAAAACCCGATATTTGTGAAAACTTATGGGGAGGTAAAAGAACAGTCTGTAGCGGCCTGGCAGGAAAACAGCCTTAATCTTTTTTGCTTTTCCTCAGCTTGTGTGTGTTTGAAGTTGGCCTCACCCTTGGATATCCATCATGCGCAAGTGCCCTGGTATTGCCAGTCGCCCTTGCGGTACTTTCATGTCTGCGGTGGATACGGATCCTCACACCCTTTGCCCGCAGTGTCGAGGCCGACGGTGTGATAGAGAAAATAATTGTAGTGAGTGCAGGGAGTGGTCTGCCTCCCAGTGAGAGAAGTTTGGCCGCCGGCGTAAGAAGAAGTCCAAGAGAGACCGTTCTCCTTCTGGGGTTGCCTTGAAGGAGGAAGGCTCTCAGGGACTCTTCTTTCGGCGCCCAAACCTCCTCCGAAGCTCCCCCTCGTCTGGCTCCTAAGGAGAGACCACCGAGTGGGAGCGCAGGTCCTAATTCTGTTTCCCGACCTTGGGTTGGGGGAGAGGGCGGCGCCTCCCATAGCGGGGCGGCTCCCCCTCCTCCCCCGGGGGAGGTTATTGATAATGATTCGTTGTCTCATGATGATCTCTTTCAGCTTTGTTGGGGTCGTGTATCCCACCCAGGAGGGAACCTAAAGACTCCAAGACAGTTCCGAAGTCTTCTTCGCGAATTCGTCAGGTTCCAGCTGCACCCTGGGAGAACGTCCACGCATCTCCCCAGGAAGAGATTCCGGGGACGGGAGACTTAGCTGCCAGTCCGCAGGGAGGAGACCAGCAAGAGTCGGAGCATGCCTTCTGGCAAGTCCTGAGCCTGATGAGGCAACTCAACGGGTTCATGGATCCCGTGATCGCCCCCCGGGAAGGCAAGGACACGGTCCTGGATCAGGTGTTCGGTACTCAGAAGCCCCCCAAGGCCAGCGCGGCTTTGCCCTGGTCCCAGGGGCTAAAGAGTGCCAGAGCCAGGGCCAATGCTCAACTCGCGGGTCTCGCCTCCTCCAGTCGTTCCTCGGCCGGGAACAAACTCCTCCCACCTCCTCGTCTCCAGCAGAGGAGGTACTTCGAGATCATGGGGGAGTCTAGCCTCGCTCTTCCCATCCATCATTCGGTAGAAGAGCTTGCTAGGGGAGTTCCCCTTGAGAAGCTGTCCGCCCGGCAGGTGACGTTCTCGGCGTCGGAGATCCTGAGCCATGAGAAGGTCGCGAAGTGCGCTATGCAGGCCACTTCGTGGCTGGATATCTGGCTAGGTTCTCTGGGCATCCTATTGCGCTCTGAGGATCTGTCTAAGGAGACCAATAGGAAGGCCCTGGAGACCTTCCTCCTCTCGGGCACTCGCTCCATCGAGTTCCTGGCACATCAGGTTACTAACCTTTGGGCCAACTCGGTGTTGAAGCGACGTGACGCGGTGACCGAGAAGATTCACCCGAAGGTCCCCGCCGTGGATGTCTGCAGGCTCAGGCACGCTTCCCTCCTTGGGGGGAGTCTGTTCGAGCCACAGGACATGGAACGCACAGCTGAGAGGTGGAGGCAGTCGAGCCAGGACTCACTCCTCCAAAGGGCCCTTACATCTTGGCCCTATAAGCCTCCAGCTCCGCAGCAACTGCAACAGCAGCCTCGCAAGACACCAAAGCAGGCACCGGCAGCTAAGAAAGTGGTGTCTAAGCCCCAGCCCTTTTCAGCCAAGGTCAAGAGGGGCGGTAAGTCCTCCAGGGGAGGCAAGACTCCTAGAGGGAGAGGCCGCGGCCGCAGACGCTAGGAGTGGCAGTCGCCCCGCGTGTCCACCTGTGGGGGGATGCCTTCAAAGTTGCGTGCACAGGTGGCAGCAACAAGGGGCCGATGCTTGGACGGTCTCTGTGATCGGCCAAGGCTATCGCGTCCCATTCACGAGATCTCTACCTCCCCTGACAGCGAATCCAGTGTCGTTGAGCTCCTATGCCATGGGATCAGTAAAGGGGCTAGCCCTTCGGGCAGAAGTCGAGACCATGCTCAAGGAGGATGCTCTCCAGGAGGTCGTCGACGGCTCCCCAGGCTTCTTCAGTCGACTCTTTCTTGTAAAGAAGGCGTCTGGAGGCTGGAGACCTGTCATCGACCTCTCAGCTCTGAACAAGTTTGTCAAGCAAACTCCGTTCAGCATGGAGACAGCGGACAAGGTCAGACTTGCAGTGAGACCACAAGACTTCATGTGCACACTGGATCTAAAGGACGCGTACTTCCAGATCCCAATCCATCCGTCTTCCAGGAAGTACTTGAGATTCAGCCTAGACAGCAAGACCTACCAGTTCAAGGTGCTGTGCTTCAGTCTCTCCACAGCACCTCAGGTGTTCACCAGAGTGTTCACCCTGATTTCATCTTGGGCGCACTTGAACGGCATCCGTCTCCTTCGTTATCTGGACGACTGGCTGATCCTAGCAGATTCGGAGTCGACCCTTCTTCGACACCGAGACAGGCTTCTGGGACTTTGCCAGGATCTGGGGATCGTGGTAAATCTCGAGAAGTCCTCTCTGCAGCCGTCCCAACGACTGGTTTATCTAGGCATGTTGTTAGACACCAATCTCCACAAAGCCTTTCCATCAGACGACAGGATAGCAAGGCTGAGGAGGGTGGCGGAACCCTTCCTCAGGCGAGAAGAGCTTCCCGCCCAATCGTGGTTGCGTCTCTTAGGTCACCTGTCCTCCCTGGCTCGTATGGTACCAAACGGCCGTCTCAGGATGAGATCCCTGCAGTGGCGGTTCAAGTCCCGGTGGAATCAAGGATCCGATTCCCCGGACGTGCAGGTCCCGATAGGACCTTCGGAACAGGCAGACCTGCGGTGGTAGCTGGTCGACGAGAACCTGCGAAAGGGAGTAGATCTTCTCGTCCTCCCCCCGGAGTTGACACTGTTTTCGGACGCGTCAAAAGAAGGGTGGGGGCGCACATTCTGAACCAGAGGACCTCAGGCCTTTGGTCAGAATCAGAAAAGAACCTGCACATCAACCTGCTAGAGATGAAGGCCGTCTTTCTGGCTCTTCAACAGTTCCAACGGACCCTGGCGGGTCACTCCGTGGTGGTGATGAGCGACAACACCACGGTAGTGGCTTATATCAACAAGCAGGGAGGTACTTTTTTGCAGCAGCTATCCCATCTTGCAGTAGAGATTCTGAGGTGGACCGAAGTCCACTCGATAACACTATCAGCTCGCTTCATTCCTGGCAAGAGGAATGTGCTCGCCGACAGTCTGAGCAGGGCTTCGCAGATAGTGAGTACCGAGTGGTCTTTGGATCCTCAGGTAGCCAACAAAGTCCTGACTTTGTGGGGTTCCCCGACCGTGGATCTGTTCGCGACAGCCTTGAACTTCAAGCTGCCCCTGTACTGCTCCCCAGTCCCGGACCCCAAAGCACTTTGGCAAGATGCTTTCCAACAACGGTGGGACAACATCGACGTGTACGCCTTCCCACCGTTCTGTCTGATGAGAAGGGTGCTCAACAGGACCAGAATATCGGTCAACTGTTCGATGACTCTGATAGCTCCGCTATGGCATCACGCGGAATGGTTCCCGGACCTTCTGCAGCTCCTGACGGAGCTCCCGAGAGAACTCCCTCCATGACACGAGCTACTCAGACAACCACACTGCAACATCTTTCACAAGGCCGTAGCCTCGCTTCGGCTTCACGCCTGGAGACTGTCCAGCGTTTCCTCACGGAGAAGGGCTTTTCGCAACAGGTTGCGGAGAGAATGTCTCGGCACCTGCGAAAGTCCTCTGAGGGAGTCTACCAGGCAAAGTGGAGAGTCTTCTGTGGTTGGTGTCGTGGGAGGGGTATCTCTCCACTCGATGCCACTATTCCAGCAATAGCGGAGTTCCTCGTGTATCTGCGGGAGGAAATGCGCCTTTCGGTCTCAGCGGTGAAAGGCTATCGCTCAGCCTTAAGCTTGGCTTTTAGGCTGAAAGGAGTGGACATTTCTTCCTCGCTGGAACTCTCTCTACTCATACGTAGCTATGAGCTTACCTGCCCTCAGTCGGAAGTGAGACCTCCTCCTTGGAACGTGGTTCGGGTTCTCAGGGCTCTTAAGAGACCTCCCTTCGAACCATTACACCAGGCCTCTGATCACCACCTGTCTTGGAAGACGGCTTTCCTGCTCGCTTTGGCCTCGGCCAAGCGAGTTGGTGAACTTCATGGTCTCTCGTATGACATCGCCCATTCAAGGGGATGGGGGGAGGTAACATTCAGGTTCGTCCCTGAGTTTGTTGCCAAGACTCAGAAGCCTGGAGTGCCGGATCCACGGTTCGACTCTTTCAGGATCGCGAGTCTCCGTTCTGTAACAAGCGACCCAGACCAGCTGCTACTATGTCCAGTGAGGAGTCTGAGGTATTACTTGAAGAGAACAGCTGCAGTTCATCCTCAAGTGCGAGCATTGTTTGTTAGCACAGGCAGGACGAAGAGGAGGGTCACCAAGAATACCATCTCGGCTTGGATTCGAAGGGTTATCCATCACGCCTTGAATCCAGACCCTCCTCCATCACGTCGCCCTAGGGCACACGATGTCAGGGGCATTGCTACGTCCCTGGCCTTCAAGAGAAACTTCTCTGTGACGTAGGTGCTTCAAGCTGGGGTCTGGAAGCGTCAGACGACCTTCACAGCCCATTACCTGCAGGACGTGACCCACAGGAGCCTCGATACCTTTTCTATCGGCCCTGTGGTGGCTGCACAACAGCTGGTCTAACCTCAGGCTCCTTTATGGACAAGTGGCAGTAGGTTGAGGGCGTTGTTACCCGGTTTTAGTCTGCGTGAATGAAAGAGTATGTCTGACCCTTACTTCTTTCTTCATCCTCCCCTCTCTTGGGGAAGCAGCATCCTGGTCTCCGCATAGCTGACCTCAACCTCTGCAGGTAACCCATGCTTCCTTGTGCTCCTAGTATTAAGTTTAATACTGTCGCGTCCCCCATACCCTGACGAGGTGGTATTGGGAACGTCCTATCCTGGATTCCTATCTGAAGGTCTCAAGGTCAACTTCATAGGACGAGTCACTCTCTTTCCTCCACACACAGCTTATGTAGGCCACACGTTCCTCGCGAAGCAAGGAACTTGTGAGGTGCAGGGGCTCCTTTTCTCAAGTGCTACTCACTGGGAGGTGGAGCCCCCGGGTAAAAGCCAAAGTCAGTAAGGCTGGGGACTTTCCGCCCTTCCTAAGGGGTAAGTCACCCAGTGTAAATAGCGTGGTTTGTATTTCGGTTACGGAACAAATGACAAATTCGGAGATAATTTGTATTTTTCCTAACCATACAAACCTTAGCTATTTACACATATTTGCCCGCCAGCCCTGTCCCCCAAGTCAAGTCCTATCTCTAAGTGATGTGAAGCAAATCACCGTTGTGTGTGGGGGAGGGGTAGCAAGCTACCCCTTCCCCTACCCCCGCTAACTAGCGCGGGGGTAGTTAACCCTCGTTAAAAACTATTGGCTCGTCATTTCAGCTACGCCGAAAGTAAACCCAATGTAAATAGCTAAGGTTTGTATGGTTAGGAAAAATACAAATTATATCCGAATTTGTCATTTTGCCTTGTTTCGAGTATTGTTTTGCTGTCTGGTTTTCAGCTGCTGAGTCTCATCTTAATTTGTTGGGACAAGAACTTGTGGTCTAGTAAATTTCTTATTCCTTTTCTAGATATTAATCTCTGGCACTGTTGTTCAGTTATTTCTTTATGCATGTTGCATAAGCTTTTTCATAACTCTGACCATCCTTTGCATTCAGATCTTCCCAGACAGTGCCATTCTGCTCGTAATACTAGCTATGCTGTTAAGTCTAATAGTCATGCTTTCCCCATCTTAAGGCTCAATACTACACAGTATTCTAGAAGTTTTATTCCAGATGTGACGAAGTTATGAAATGATCTTCCTAAACAGTGCAAGTTCAAAAGTTCACAATTCCAGCAAATGTTTTTATGTTGAACAGGCCAATGTTAGTCCGTTTTTATAGTTTATATATAAAAGATCTATCCTAATGTTATTACTGTTCTAAAAATATTTCATATTAATTGTTCATAACTTCTCTTGTAGTTGATTTCTTCATTTTTTTTCCTCACAGGTCTATTTTTCCCTATGGAGCCCTTGGGCTTATAGCATCCTGCTTTTCCAAATAGGGTTGTAGCTTAGTTAGTAATGATAATAATAATGTTGTCCTTTTATTTCAGAAAGCTTCAAAATATTTTTATTGTCCTTTTCTAATGATTTTGTTTAATGTTATTTCAGACGTTTCCTCCAAGAAAATAATCATCCAACTCTAGTGACAAGATTGTGTAGACTACTCAAGATATCTGCAAGAGATACACGACTGGGGGAAAGCAAGCAAGATCTATCTCGGTACGTTGTAAAACTCTGATGCAGTGTGGTATCTCGTGATAGGAAGTTTAGCATTAACTTTCTCTTTATTGGCTGCTGAAAATAATATTGCAGAGGATGTCATCTTGTGATAGGGAAGGGATAAAGTACCCAGAATCATTAGAATTCTCAATGAAAAGAGAAGGGGAACATTTGCTTCCACACACTGCAGTTAAGCTGGAAAATAACGATTTGGTTGGCAATGCTGTGGCATCTAATGAAGGATCTCTTTCTGTAGATCCAGACGTGGGATTAGAAATAGAGCCAGAAAGAGAATTCAAGCATGAGCCAGAAATATGTGTGGTAAGTGAAGATGACCTGCAGTATTCTTACGACTATAATGCATCGGTGAGTGAGAACAACTTGCAAAGTTGCAAAGGGAAGGTTGATGAAGAGGATAAAAGTGTAGAGACAGATGTTAGAGAGGAATGTGGGGTAAAGTTGGAATCCAATACGAATGAGGACATAAATTGTTTACAGAACGAGGAGGAGATCAATGACAGTAGATGTGAAAACCCCCTTGGTCAGGGAGGTGATTCCCAAACTCGCACTGATGAGGGTACGACAGAGAATTCATTTGTTTTGGGGAATTATGAAAAACAATGTAGTGAAAAATTTAACCCCAGTACATACATGTTAATTCACACTGGAGGCGGGTTCACCTGCGGAGAATGTGGCGAAATATTTTCCGAGCAAGATGGTCTCAAAGCACATTTAGAAACTCACACTAAAAAGAAGATATTCAGGTGCAATATCTGTGACAAAACCTTTTTTTGGAAAAGTCATCTTGCAAAACATTACAGAATTCACACTGGGGAGAGTCCATTCAAATGTGATATTTGCGACAAAGCATTTTCGCAGAAAAGTCACCTCACAGTACATCATAAAGTTCATACTGGGGAGAAGCCATTTAAGTGCATTGTCTGCGACAAAGGATTTTCTGAGAAAAATAAACTAACAGCACACCACAGAACTCACACTGGGGAGAAGCCATTTGTATGCATTGTCTGTGGCAAAGCATTTTATCAGAAACATCATCTCACAGGACATCTTAAAATTCATACTGGGGAAAAGCCCTTCAAGTGTGATATCTGTGGCAAAGCATTTTCTCAGAAAAGTCATCTTACGGGTCATCATAAAATGCACATTGGAGAGAAGCCTTTTAAATGCTATGAGTGTGGCAGAGCATTTTATCAGAAATGTGTTCTCACAGCACATTTAATAACTCACACGGGGGAGAATCCATTCAAGTGCGATGTCTGTGGCAAAGCATTTTCTCAGAAAAAGTGTCTCACATCACATCACAAAACTCACACTGGGGAGCAACCATTCAAGTGCAGTGTTTGTGACAAAGCATTTTCCCAGAAAGGTCATCTCACAGCACATCATAAAATTCACACAGGGGAGAAGCCTTTTACATGTAGCGTCTGCGACAAAGCCTTTTCCCAGAAAAGTCATCTCACAACACATTACAAAATTCACACTGGGGAGACTCCATTCAAGTGCATTGTCTGTGAAAAAGCATTTTCTCAGAAAAGTCATCTCGAAAAACATTCCAAAATTCACACTAGGGGAGACGCCATTTAAGTTAAGTGCTTGTGACAAAGTATTCTCTAAAAAAGGTCATCTCATAGCACATCACAGAAGCCATGATACCAAGTTGCCCAAACATAAGTGAGGTGCAGATTGCTGCCATCAAGGGAATGGTGACTATCTTGAAAAGAGTCCTCGGATACAAAGCTAGTGGAGCATAGAGGTGCAACCACAGACCCCAGGCTGGGGTCCATTGCATCACTGATATAAATTGAAGCCAATTAAGGTATTAAGACAAATGTGGACTAGTCATTCAAGTTCAATGTCTGTAACAAAGCATTTGTCTGGGATTCTTGTTTTTCAAAGTATTTAAGGATTTGTGGAGAAAATTTGTAAGAGCGTGAGGGAAGTCCAGTTCCTTTAAAAACATTCTTCACATTTCTAATGAGAGGCAGTTCCAACGACAAATCATTTTGAAACTTCATTCAATAAAGGATATAGTTCATTAAGCATGGTTTTAAAGTATTAATGCTATATTTCTTTTTTCAAAATAGCTAGATTAGATCATACTGGAAAAATTAACACAATAATCTTTAATTATGGTATAAATAAAAAACTTCGATACTTGATGAATCTGATCTTTTAACCACCATTGTATTGTCTTTAACGTAATGAACGTATCAGAGACGTAGTTGTAGGCAGGGTCTAACCAGACATGAAGTGACAATGTCGCGATATCACTCTCAAAAAGTATGTCTACTCGTCTAATTATCTGTCAAACATGATTAGAGCTACCCAACCGCGACCGGAAACTATAACTCTAGTAGAGCGGTATTTTGCCAGATTAAAAAAAAAATTAGACATAGCCAGTGGTCTTAATATTGACAAAACAATGGAGTATAGATGGGTAAGACAATGCAATGAAGGAGAAAGATTGAAAAGCCTTCCTAGGAAGTGGGAGGCCCCGCTACAAAACGGAATAAAATAAACCGAGAGTTAACTAACTTTATAATCAAACATTCATTCCCATAATCATTTTCCGTTCTGATTAGTAGACAAGCCATCATAAGCCAATGCTTATTATTTTGAGAGTCTATGCATGAGGAAAATATTTGTAATAAATGGGTTAACATTATTCCCAAATGAAATAAACAACTCAGATACATCTCTCTCTCTCTCTCTCTCTCTCTCTCTCTCTCTCTCTCTCTCTCTCTCTCTCTCTCTCTCTCTCTCTCTCTCTCTCTCTCTCTCTCTCTCTCTCTCTCTTTTTTTTCTTGATTGAATTTTTTGAAAAATATAATGTTCCCACGCATATACAAGCTCTCGTCCTTTATATGGGAGATTGATGACAGTGAATCTGGAATATAGTTGTTACTGTAGGTATTATAGCAATATGTCAAGAACTGTCTGGTAGTTACCAATCCAGTGGGAGAGAAGCACCCACTCACTGACAAACCGCTTTGATTTCAGCTGTTAGTGAGGACTGATATTCTTTCTAACTGGGAATATTGGTAGAAAATATCCTTAACTATCTTTTTCCAACGTGTTTAAGACCTTGCATATTTGTGGAGAATGCCGACAGGCATGCAGAAGTGGTCTGGAGTGCCATGTAAGACCTGTTGTATGGTATGAGTGCCTGGGCTACAGATCCTCATCAGCTTTGCCCTTTCTGCAGTCAAGAGTCTTCCTGTGACGAGTGTTGGGAGTGGTTATCCTCCCAGTGGGAGACATATGGCAGGAGGAGGAAGTCCAAAAGAGTTTCTTACGCCTCGTGGTCATCCTTGAGGTTGAAGAAAGCCGGACTTCTTTCTTCCACCCCTGGTACTCTTCCCTCTGACCCATCTCTGTTGATCTCCTGTGAAGGTCAATCAGAGAAGAGTGATAGCCCTATAGCTTTAGGTCAAGCCTTGGCGCAGCGAGGTCCTCCCCTTTACTCTGGAGAAAAGGGTGGGCTTCCTCCCCCCCAGGGGGAGCCTTTGCCTTTAAAGTTTCATTATGTCTTACAGGCGTTGTAGTCCTCCTTGAGATTGACTGGTTTGCCTTAGGAGGATTGTTTGAAGACAGCCCAAGCATCTGAACACCAGTAACAGCAGCAAGCAGCCTCTGCTTTGAACGATGTCCGCCCTTCAGTAGCTGTGTGAGAAGCCCGCTGTAATCTCTGTTTCACCTGCAGAGGCTTTGTAGGAAGACATTTCGCCCAAGCAGTCTTCCTGAGAGAATCGCCCTTCTGGTCCTCCATCTTCAGATGAATGATTAAAGAAGTGAGTGCCTAATCCTTGCCACAGACAAAAAGAGTTCTTCGGAGCATAGCTCTTCTGAGTACGCTTACAGGGTTGGTCTTCAACCTCTACCTGATCCTTCCTCTTTGGAGGAGGATTGTAAACATACCTCATGTAGGTGGTCTACATCTTTTAAACCTTAGAGACAACTCATCAGCGCTCTCCTCATCCAGATGCGCCTCTTCGTCATTGGAGACCTCTCCCAGAAGCTCCTCCTCCAGATGACTCTCAACCAGTCGAGAGACCCATAGCGCGCCTTATCCAATATGACAGGCCCCTGAGCGCTCCTCCTCCAGACAAGAAATTCTTGAGGGCACCTCATCCAGATGACAGACTCCTAAGCGCCCTGTCTTCTTCTTTGTCTGCATCTTTTCCCACTTTTATGTGGGGTCGATGTTTCTGGCCAGTGTTCTCCATCTACCTCTGTCCCACACTTCTTCACTGGTTAATCCCTTTGATCGAAGGTCATCCTTGATACAGTCCATCCACCTTCGCTTCGGTCTCCCTCTCCTTCTCCTTCCCTGTACCTCCATTTCCATCTCTCTCCTCCCAATATACTGCTCATCTCTTCTCATGATATGACCATACCACCTCAGTCTACTTTCTTGGATCTTATCTGATAGTTCTCTAACTCCTGTGGTACCCCTAATTACCTCATTCCTTATCTTGTCACCCCACACATCCATCTCAACATTCTCATATCTGCCACATCCAGCTTCTTCTCCTGAGCGTCCTGTATCTGCTGATATTGCTAAACCTCTGTTGCACATGGTGCGAGGACCCTTAACTCGTTCAGCATCCCAGTGCACAAGTTTTGAGTATCCCGGAATAATTTTTCTAGCCAGTTGGAGTGGGGACTTCCTCCCACCTAAGAATGAGTCTCCTATGTAATGGACGAGGATTTGTATACATGTAGGAACAAAATGGAACAAATAACAAGTTTGGAAATTATTTGTATTTTTGCTAACTATGCAAAGCTGAGTTCTTTACTCATACATTCCTGCCATCACCAATCACCTACAAAGTCCCATCTGCAATCAAAGTGGTTTGTCAATGAGCAGGGGAGGTTTTCATCTTGTTACAAGGTTTTAAGTGCCATACTCCAGCTTTGCTGTTATCATTCTCCTATGTAAAGGACTTGAGTTTATATGATTAGGGAAAAATATAAATTACTTCCAAATTCTTTAATGTTTGATTGAAGGAAATCTGTTTCCTTGGTGATTTTCAGCTTGTGCTGATGCAAACTGGGTTATCTTGTGTTTGCTAGTTATGCACCTCTGAGTTGCTAATTATAGACATCATCTATAACTTAAGAATAATTGACAGTTGGAAACCTGAACAGTATTTGTGGAAATTAAATGATTAAAGGAAATACTTGGAAAAAAAGAAAATAAATGTATGCATTTGTCTGCTGATTTTGTATACTGCATGTGCTGGACATGGCAAATGATTACTGTGGTGTCTTTTTTTTTATGATCTTGGTGCTAAATGAACTTACACTCAATTAGTGTATTATCATGCTAAAATTATTTTGCCTTTTACCTTCTAATTGATGTTAATATTTCCATAAGCAATCACACACAAATAACCACTTAACTACTACAACTAAAGTGTAAGATTTATTGCTAGTTTTACTTTTTTGTTCCTACATGAGTACAAACCATATTTCTTTACTGTAGGAGGATTACAGCAAAGCTTGAATCCAGCAGTTAAAACTTTTAATGAGATGTAAACAACCGAGAGGTATTTACCCTGCCGGTGGTGGTCACAGTAACCTCAATTGAATTTCACCCATCCACATACACTTGTTCCTCTCTGCTGAAAACTGGCAGTTTTTGTTTTGTAAATTATCCTCTTAATTTTTCGTTAAGATTTCTTTCTCTTTCCAACCTTGCATGTGTGTGTTTGTGACTACTCATCATGCATATTTGACTGCAGTTTAGGACCATTTGGTAACGTGTGTGTTGATGGTCTTTTGATTACATCCCTGCCTGGTGATCACCAGGGCTAGGAAGTCATCTCATCATTCAAAGGAAAGCAGTTCTTTGGGGAGTCAGGATCGTTTTCTTTAGGGGTCCTTGAGACTGTTTGCGACTTCTTCCTCTTTTTTCTTTTCCATCAGCTCCCTCCGGAGACCGGTCGGGAAAAAGGAATTCCATTTACCTTTTACAAACCTCGAGATTGGAATTTTTTCTTGTTTCTCTTTGGAGGGGAGAGAGACTTCCTGCCAAGGGGAGTTTTTTCTCTTTTCAGCTTTGGATGTTGCGATTTAAAAAGAGGATCCTGAAGAGTTCCTTTGGGACTCTCTAGTTTCCTTTGCATGGTTTCGTGAGAGGTTTAGTGTTTACAGGTGCTAGTGGTCATCTCTGCGCAGGGATGTTCCCCGGATGCTTCTGGATCTCCTTGATGATGCCTTTTTTGGAGGACTAGACCAACGATTACTTCAAAGCTGCACTCCAGGCTTTGCCCTTCAGGAAGTCCTCCAGAGCTCTTGTGCCTGTTAGTGCATACTCCCAAGGTTGCTTGTCATCCTTGTATGATCTTTCCTCTTTAGAGGAAGATCCTGGACTACCCTGCTGTCATTCATCCTCATCTTCAGGGACCTTTTAGGTCTGCAACTACTTCGAGGACCTTCTCACCAGGCTGCGCCCTTCAGGAGGCCCTCAAGAGTATTGCTCCTCAGAGCATACTCACAAGTTTTATTGTCAACCTCAAACTGATCCTTCCTCTTTGGAGGAGGATCACTGACGCTAATGGCATCCTTCCTGAGCTTCATGATACTTCTGGGAACTTCTAGATCTGCTATGATATCGAGGATCTTCTCTTCAGGCATTGTCCTTCAAGAGCTCCTCCTCCAGAGCACTCGTGTTACTTGTAGCATGCTCACAAGTTTGTTTGTCCTGATCCTTCCTCTTTGGAGGAGGATCAGTGACGCTCATGACCTCCTTCATTTTGACCTTCATGAAACTTCTAGTTTCAGCGTGGGACTTCATGGACTTTCTTAGCTGCGGTTCCAGGCAACATCCTTCAGGAGGTCCTCCTCCAGACCTCTTGCTCTTCAGAACTTGCTCACAATATTCCTTATCGGCCCTGACCTAATCCCTCATCGGAGGAGGAGGCTTTTAATGCCTCTGGCGTCTTTTTCTTCAATCTTTTGTGTTATTTCTTGCCGTTTGGAGCAGTTGAGTGGCTAGTCTTCCTCCAGGAATCTTCCGAGTAGGAGTTGTCCTCCCTGATGCCTTCCTGAGGGAAATGTTCCTCAGTCTTCTTACAGTCCTTGGTTATGTTCCTTATGCCACCCCAGGTGTCTTCTGAGTTCCCTGCATAGTCACCATTATTCACATGCCCAGCACTGTCGCCCTCCTCCGGATCACGCTCTTTGCTGAGCTCCTGAATGAGCTCCACCTGGTCGCATCCCCTCTGGTTGCTCTCCTGGTCACATCCTCTCTGGTTGCAATTCTCTTGGCGCACTCTTGGTTAAACTTCTGGTTGCGATCCACTGGGTTGCACTACTTCTTGACAGGTTCCTCCCAGTTCTTTACCAAGCCTCACTAGATGACCTTCCTCAGCAGCTTCACTGCGTCAAAATTGACCCTGCCTACACTCGCATCTCCCAGAGATGTTTAATTTTCTAGCCACATGACTCCAGAAGCGCTACTTCTGAAAGTACTTTCTAGTCTTCTTGTACAAGGCCGCATCTCCAGACGCACCTCATGTAGATGCTCCTCGTAATAAGCACAGCAACTAGCATTGCATCGTCTCACTGCTTAGTCCTCTCCTCTTGTTAGTGATGTTTCCTCAATGAAGAAAAGGTGAGGGGCTTACTTCGCAGACGTGTCAAAGAATGGCCAGTTGCATCTAAAGGCTTAGGAACTTCACCTGTTTTTCGTCTTCTTCTTCCGAGAGTCCTAAGACCACCAAAAGAGCTCTCCTTTGATTGGAGGGAGAGACAACGGAATCTCCTCAGCCTACGGCCGATTGGAGAGCCATTCTCGTAGATCTCGAACCTGGATCCTCTAATTCTAGAGGTTAAGTTTTCACTCGTCTTACTCGTAGATTTCATATTGCAGAGAAATTTATCTCTCAGCATGTGTTGGATGCCATACTGCTGCTTGATCTCATGCTGGGAAAGAAGGATCCTGAATCATAGGATAACCAACTCAGAGAATTCTTTTGGGAACTCGCCAGGTTTCTCTGCAGTTTTGTGGTAGTAGCGTTATACCAAATCCTTCTTGTAGGGGAACCATTGAGGTGTGAGGTTCAAGGACCAAATCCCTTGCCTCAAGTAGTCATATCCGGCAAAGGGAGGCCTACAATCGCTACTATTTAGGATGAAAGCTTTGCTCTAGTCCCTCTCCTACCCAAGAATGTTCTCTGGACTCTGTAATTTCCTCAAGTCAGCTTCTTTTGACGTCCTTTGGCCTTCAGGGATTTTCACCATAGGCTGTTCTTTGTTCACGCTCTCATCTTCAAGGAGTTGTGTGACAAGTCTTTTAACTTCTTTCCCCTGCGGCACTGATAATAGGAGGAATTGCTTTGGCTATACTTTTCTAAGATTGTTCCTCTCCGCCCAGAAGGAAGGTCCCTCAAAGAGAAGGAAGACGATTTTCAAGTCCTGTTCTGTTCACTCTATTCACAAGAGGAGACTCAAGGTACGATAATTGTCTCTGGCATCAAGGGCCATGCTCTCATTCTCTTACTCTCAGCAGACTTCTTAAGCATATGGGGACATAGCAAAGCTTGGCCAAGTTACAAGTTCTGCTTCCTGTCCGATTAGTGAAGATAAGTGACATTGGGTCTGGTCAGTATTGGATGGGTGACTGCTGGTTACCAGATATACTGTAGTTGGCATCAGTTTTTACCATCAGTCTACAGTTGGCTTTTGGTCAAACACCCTCGCTTTCGTATCCAACACGCTGGATCACTCTTATCCCTATAGATTACATCTTTAAACTGTCACTCACTCAGTTTTGGCTAAGCAGAACCCTGGCTCCTAAAAATAATGTCAAACTGGAAGCTAGATGTGGATTCAGTGTTTGTCTAAACTCTAGGCCAGTGGTTCCCAACCTTCTTCCAGTGGTGACCCCATTTCAATTTGACCATACTTTTTGCGACCCCACTCAAATATCAAGGCTACCTGTATATTCTCTTTTTAGATAAAAGAATATAATTGATTGAAGTACACTGTTTATCATTAAATAGTAAAAACCCAAAAATGCACTTATATATAATATATAATTTCTTTATATAAGACACAATGCATAATAGAATGCTATTGATATGAATAACACAAACATTATCTTGATAATAAACAATGATGTTCATGTCATTCATGTGATGGTTAGAATTGCTTTTCCATCGCCAGTATCTCAATCTGCCGTGATGTTTTCGATAAAGCACAACGTAGTTCATCTTCAGCATGGAGATTAGTTTTCAGCTTCGACTTTATTAAAAGTACAAATGAAAAGGTCACTTCACACATATGTCGAAGAAGAGGGCATAACATTTTAAGCATACCTTCAGCCAAATTTGGATATCGACGTAACTGCTTTATCCAAATTGAAATAGGGAATTAAAGTCAGCTTTGGCAATGTCAGATGTAATAAGATCAGTAAATTTTTATGGATATCTTTCAGGAACATTTTCAAATGGTTTATTTGAGGTAACGTGTGGGATAACAGAGGCTTTTCTGGAAAATTTTGGTTAAATTCCTCATTTAAAGTTTCTAAGAAGAAGAATGAGTAAACTTTGAAAACTGTTTGAATGGAATATCAGTGTCATTTTATTCAACAGATGCATTTAATGTGGGAAACATGCACAAATTTCTCTTTCTCCATTTACTCCAAAAGATCCAGCTTCATTTGGAAGGCATTTAGTTTTAATTTCTGAAGTGGAAGATAAAGAGAATTCAAAATTATGAAAAATCTATTCAGTAGGCAGTTTTTGCCCAATTACTCATATCAGCTAAGAAACTGGAAAGTTCTGTTCTTCCTTGCTGAGATAAGAATTCTCTCATCTCACTATTCAACTAAAAGGGGATTACATTTTGGTAGCTACCTTACTCCAGTTTGTAATATAATTTCATACTTAGAATCCATTTTTTTATGACACACTTTAGCAAACAAGCGGTTGTTCAATGCATTTGACTTTATAAAGTTAACTGCTTTAACAACTGATTGCATAATTTTCCAAATCTTTGGCAATGTTTCTGCCCAAAATACTTAACGATGTATCATGCAATGAATTCCTACAACTTCTGGAGAAATATTCTTTACCTTCTGTTGAAACCCAGATCTACGACCTAGCATAGAAGGTGCACCATCAGTACACATACCACCGACATTTTCCCACATCAATCCTCTTTTTATAAGAAATTATCCTAATTTTCTTTTTCAAATATACCACAGCTTCAGTTGTTTCTAATGGTCTGCAAGAAAGAAATACATCCTTAAAATCACCATAAACTATTAACCAAGGAAGATTACCTATATATGTTGACTCATCAACTTTTAATGTGTTGAAATAAAGTGGAGATGTACAGAATGATTAGAAAGCGTTATAATTTCCGAGAATTTAACTCCTTTATTTTCAGTTATGTCATGAACGATGTCTTTTGCAAATGGTGAAATGAATTCCTCACAAATGACATGCGGATCTTTTTTTTTTTTTTTTTTTTTTTTTTTTTTTTTTTTTTTTTTTTTTTTTTTTTTTTTTTGTCAAGAAGAGAATTTTTGTTAGATCCACATGCTTATTCTTGAAAAAGAGGGCTCTCTTTACTGAACTTTGCACTTTTCGACTCAAAATTATGTCTTAACTTATCTTGAGTCATTGATTCTTCTGAGAGCACTTCATTGCACATCAAATTTGAGTTTTTTCTTTTCCTGCTGAGATAAAGCAAGTACAACCGATGTTGGTGTAGTCCTCCATACATTTCTGCTTTCCTTTGTTGTTTGCCATTGCCATATTTGTAACAACTTATTGTAAAATCGAATGAGAGAGAGAGAGAGAGAGAGAGAGAGAGAGAGAGAGAGAGAGAGAGAGAGAGATCTTAAAATCAGTCAATTAAAACTTGATAATGATAACTATGATGATAACAAGGAAAATGCTATGAAAACATATAATTATAAACACAAATGTGTCTGCATTTGTGTCTTAAATATATGTATGTAGTGCACACACACATGCATATGCACAGATACATGCACATACACACTTCTCTCGTCCTCTCTTTCATTTACATTTTTTTTAAAAGGAATTTCAGACTAAACTACGTATCTGCATTTTGAGTAATCACCAACAACTCATTTGTCATTTCTGTCTTATATGCACATGTCTTACTGCAGCTTAGGTTTATAAACAACAATATTTTCGGCATATATGACTATTTTGACTTTCCTGAATTGTAGTTAGAATAAAGTTTTTAATAAATATAATTAATAGATAATTCAAATATCAAAAACTTTCTGTTACACGAATACAAACAAAAACCTCAGATATAAACTTAAATAATGAAATTTATAACAATCTTAAACATAACAATGCTCCATACCTATAAATTTCAAAATACAAATTCATTGTTTGTTCAAGCCGACTGATAGCACAGTGACACAGACATACCAGATGCAATCTCTTTAATTAACAAAAATGATAGAAAACAGACATATAAATATATGTGTATATATATATGTATATATATACACATATATACATATATATATATATATATATATATATATATATATACTGTATATATATGTGTGTGTATATATATATATATATATATATATATGTATACAAAACACAGGATGGGACCAGATATAAAATACAGATTTATTAAATCTATGGATAAACCCTTTAAGTACTTTCCACAGAGAGAATCGTTCTCATTAAACCTTCTCTGTAAGAAATGATCTGAGAAAGGCCAATAGACAGCAATGTAATGTATGTACATGTGAACGATCGGCCCAGTTGATCGTCAGATTAAGGTATGTGCTAAAAAGGGAAACAACTCAGTTTGAGTATGCTCATTCTATTCTTCATCATTCCTTTGTTTAGATTTATATATACCACCTTAGGTAGGAATGGGGAAGATTTTTGGTAAAGCCTACTGAATCCTCTTAATCCAATGATATCATCCAACACCCTTTAGATTATTACCATGCCTTCACTAGGAGGATTAATACTACTGGAGATGCCCTGACTCAGAATTCTTTCCTGAACCCATGAGGGCAGGGTTTGGCCAGATTCACCCCTTCAAACTGTCAAATCTCAATCCCAAGTTAATCCTCCGACAGCGTACTGGTACTTAGTCTGTTTTACTCAGACCTTTATTTTTAGCTGATAACTATTTACTTGTGCTATTTTATTACCGATGGTCTCTTCCTGTAATACTTTATTAAAAAAAAAAAAATAATGTTAAACTTGTTGCTCAACTTATTGGTGAATCAGTTACAAACTCCTTGGAATAATGAACTACAGTAAAGTCGTTGACCTTTATAGCCGTCTTTGGATGACATTGAACACAGCTTGTGATAATCTCACAACTGTTGTTACTGACTTTGCCAAAAGGCAGGCAACTTATTTTTTTCGTACAACCAAGAGCAGCACAGGAAGGAGCCATCGCTAATGAAAGCACAATAATGGTTACCGTCTCTAAACACAGATCTGAATAGAACTGACTACAAATTCCAATACAGTGACAGAGATTAACTTGAAGGATCATGAACTGACAGTTCGAAGGGTAAAAACCTGGCTTCCCTTAATCCGGGTCATGGCATCTCCAGTTATTTCCTCCAAGTGCCTTCACGACCCCAAGAAAATTGCTTGCCGACCCCAATTGGGGTCGCGACCCCAGGGTTGGGAACCACTGCTCTAGGCTATCAGAATCTATTGGAGATTATTGGTAACCCTAGAAGATGCCTTCTTTCATGGTCTGGCTTTCACCAGCTGCAGTTGGTAAACGACCCCTCTTTTCGAGATACGAGCCTCACAAAAGAATGACCATCACCATTACAGGCTTTTGAGACTTACGAAAGAACGACCATCATCCCTACTGGCTTTTCTACTTCAAGCACCCAGCTTTTGGGCAACTCCTTGCTTTTCAGAGACTCGTACCTTTCTAGGCTAACAATCCGGGGAAAAAAACGGGGTAGGAGGAACATTCTAACAGTGGCACCACCTGTAAGGAGTTGCCAATATCTCAATTGAAGAAAAGAGATAGCAGGGCCGAATGAAGTAGCTGTGCTCTCTTTACTCTGTTGTTCTCCTTCTCATCCTTCAGCATCGACTGAGCCCCTCATCAGATCTTATTTACTTAGGCAGTCCTAGAGGGAAATCCAAACTGTGGTAAAGAAAACATTGCTTTTCCTTCTATTGGTCAAGTTTTACTCTCAAAATACTGAATACCAGTTAGACTGAACTAATCAGACCTAGCTTCCTATTCTGGCTTGTTTCCAAGCTGGAGGCCACATCCATGAGCAACTTAAGCCTTAAGGGGACGAGGTACCTCAGCAGGAGAGTTCCAATTTCTGTCGCATCACACCTTTAGGGATACCTAGCGTCCATCAAGACAAAAAGGACACTGTCTTACGGGCCTGTTCCTTGTTGGAAGGAGACAGTGAACAGGGCCCAACGTCCTTTCTTCTTGATGGGTAACTTCGTTTCTGTAACCTTGGTATGACATTACACCCTAGGTCTTCATACGATTTGTACAGCTCAGGGGTATTCTTTGATCCAGAAGTGTTCAAAGTATCTCTGGTCACTAGCTTCTTTTCAATCACACTTAGGTCAGAAACAGTCTAGCTTTCAAGAACCATGTTCATTACCTCTGAAATTCCCACATCATTTTCTTTTGTCTCTACCCTGCCTCTTATGTAACACTTGACAAGGCTTGAGTCACTTTAGGCCTCACCAGGACACTTAAAGATACAAATTATCATTTGGCGAAGATGTCCACTTCTGCTCAGAGGTATTCTGAGAGGCTGGCACCTTTTTATGCTCATTTAGGCCTGCCCTACATTCAGGTGACACAGATCTGTAAATCCTCTAGCTTCTAGAGGAAGCTTCCTCGGTCTTCTGACAAACAAAACAATTCGCACATAATGTTAATTTGAGGTCTGACACCTCTCAATCTATCAACAAGCGGACCCTGATTCTCTGCGGTCTGACCACGAATGGGCAAGGAGTAATCAATGGATTGATTCACTACTTAGCATCCAGAGCTTCGATTTTTTCCTTGGAAGAAACTCCCAATAAGAGCCCTCAAGCTCAGCTGAGTAGGCATTTGCCACCCTTCTAGAATCTTTGTGGCAAGTTTTATGGGCAGAGAAATAAGCAATATTAACTGTCTGATTCCTGCGCGATGTGACCTCCAGATTTGTTCGTCAGAATCTGTTTTAGCTGCATATCGAGAGGAATAACTGCCCCATCTCCTTTCACAGGATCAAGGCAAAGGTGTCGTATGAGTCTAGGATGAAAGGATAATCTGACTGGCCCTTTCATTTTCTTTTGATCTTCCCCTCTTTTGGTGTACAGCTTCAAAACCATGCCAGCTGGACTTGATCTCGATTTAGGGATGGGGCAGCATTCAGCTCTCGAATATTCTTTATTAAAGTACGGAGGAGTCTTTTCCTCACACTCCTTACGAGGGGGGAGTGTGACGTACCAGGCATACAACAAAATTCAGCAATTGCATAATTCTCTTTGCCGGGCTACAACACTGATTTTCAGCTCGAAAACAACCCTACGAGGCAGGGGCTGTGATTCCTGCACTATTTTTTTTTTTTGCATTTCACGAAGTGTTAGGAACTCTGACTCTTGTAGCATCATAAATGCTAGAGTCTTGAGTTCCCGGGTAAAGTTTCCAGCCAGTTGGAACGGGGACTTCCTCCCACTTAAGGGTGAGTCTCCTATAGTAAAGAATGATGGTTTGTATTCATGTACAAACAAATGACAAATCTTAAGAGTAATTTGTATTTTTCCTAACTATACAAACCTGAGTTCTTTGCTCAAACTTGACCGTTGTCACCTACCCCCAGTGTAAGTCACGGTTGTAATCCAATTGAGATTACAGTCAGCTACAAAGGAGGTGGTTGCTTCCCCACTGCCGATAGGGTAACTACCTCCTGGTTGTTTACGCATCTTTAAAATTTTTAACTGCCATATTCCAGGTTCACTGTTTTCCCTCTCCTTTAGTAAAGAACTCGGTTTTGTATAGTTAGGAAAACTACAAATTACTTTTAAAATCTATCATTCTGTCTTTTGTTCCTAAATAACAAATTGACCTGAGAATGAAAAAGTCAGTGTGCTGCATTTCTGTCTTAATGTTATATTAAACATTATTTTCCTAAAATTTTCCATTTTAAATATAAAAAATATTTGAATTAATTCGTATTTTTTCTAACCTTATACCTTTATGGCTTCAGCTGCTAAGCTTTTTGACGCATTAAACACAGGTAGCTGCCGCGTGGCAGGGAGCTTTGCCCACCTGACAGGTAGGGCTACCTGCACTTTGACCTAGGATATGCGCAGTGTAACTTAAGGGGTGTGAATCGGCCGTGAAATAATGTTATTTTGGAGTTAATTCAAGTTCATACTTTTTTATGCCTCAACAGATTTTTTATCATTTAAAAACCTTTGGAAAGACATTTCTATCTTTTAAAAGTTGTACATGGGGGAAGTGTCTTATTCCTTTTTTGTATATACAGTAGTATGTATTATTTTATAAAAATAAAGGAATCACTTTCAGTAGTGGCCATTTTTTGTATGGAAGTTTATATTTTTTCAAAAAGTTGATGTACACATTTTAGCATATAAAATTCCCTGTGTACATGTTTGAATGATAAAAAAAGTCAATGTTGAAAAAGTTTTGAGAAAATGGGCAAAAAAGTATTTTTGTTCCTACACAGAATGCAAACCCTACATTCTTTACATGGGAGAAGAAGCAGCGCAAGATGTCAACAACCGTTCCAGTTGTTACCAGGGGTAGCGGGGGAGAAGCTTAGCCCCTGGTCACTCATACCTTCTTCATTTTGATTTCAGCTGTGGTTGAAGACAGAGGTCTCCTTCCACGTTCACTGGCTTTAGCAGAATTAGAATTCTTTCATTTACTCTTGGTTTTTGTTCCCGTTATGATGTAGTAACATCTCGGAGATATTGTCCTTGAGAAGGAGGTTTGATTAATAATATGTCTCCATTATTTTTAGGTTGGTTAAAGGTGAAGTTTCACCTTCACATCTGTGGAGTTAGACTTCCCTGAAGTCTTAGAATCAGAGTACCTCTACACGGAAGTCTGTGCACGCTGATCCGTCGATGGATACGGGAGCAACACACATTCTAGTAAGTGCTGTTGATGTAAGGTTTTCAGCCTCACTTATCAGAAGCTAATTGCTTCGCAATCAAATCGCTTAACAAGTTGCCTCTCAGAGCCCTTAATGCACTCGAAGTGGAAGCTAGCTTTTCACTTGAGAGATATGCTTTGCCATAATCTCCCTCAGAGTTTAAACAACCCTTCTTGATTTTCCAGCGGGTGCAGTCGCTAGCGTGGACTGCCATCCTATCCTGGTAGTCTATCCAGGCAGCTCAGAAGCGACCTTGAGTTCCAACGGAAGAGCGATCTACCTCTTGAAGCTCACTGGTGTTTCGTTCCAGTCCCGCTCTCCCAAAAGTGATAGCTGTAAAACTGTGAAGTAGAGGCAGAAATCTATTGAATGTTTTTTAATTGCTATCTTTATTTTATTTCTTTTCTAAATTTAAGCTTTTAAAAATCCTCCTAACACATCCATAGAAGAATTATTTTATCATGTATCTTGTGTATCATTTGAATAACTTTTTTGAGACCAAATTATAGTAAACTACCCTCTTTTCTCCACCTATTTATCCCAACTTTTAGTTCAATAAGTCAAAAAAACAAAAGAGAATGAATAATCAATGTATCATTACTGATCAAGTGTTTTATTATGAATAACTGATTCAGATAAGTGTTTTTCTTTCATTTCAACCTTTGTACGAAAGTAACCAATTACCATAGCTGTTGCAAATAATGTTAAAGAGTATGACTGATATATTATTACTGTACATTATTACTTTCAGAATTGAAAGAAAAAGGCAATAATTTCTTGAGCTTTGTAAATAAACACCGTAAAGGTAAAGTTTATAAAATTATTGTGCATCGGCAACAGGGGCAACACACCTTTAAACTTTGATATGCAATTAAAATCGACAGAAAACAAAATGATAAAGATATTTTTAATCAAAACTACATATTTTTATACAGTTAAATAGAAATGATAGTTAAAGTACAGTAATAATTGTCTCTTAGAGGAAAATACTCAGTAGTTTGACTTAATCAGCTGATTTTGAAAGCCTTGAAGGTAGTACAGTATCGAAGAGCAGACTTATATTCATAGTTTTTATATCTTATTGTGACACTAATATAGGAATATTGCATGCCTTATTAACAGATGCAATTGAGCAAGACAGTTTTATTCAAATCCTGGTTTGTGCATTGTTGTTGTTGTTGTTTATGGGTTTTTGTTTACTTGTTTGCCATCTTTAGAAGGATTTGTTTGTGCATTGTCGTTGTTGTTGTGATTATTGTTGTTGTTTATGATTGTTTATGGGTGTTTGTTTATTTGTTTGCCATCTTTTGAAGGCTTGGTTTGTGCATTGTTGTTGTTGTTGTTGTTGTTTATGGGTTTTTGTTTACTTGTTTGCCATTTTTTGAAGGCTTGGTTTGTGCATTGTTGTTGTTGTTGTTGTTGTTGTTTATGGGTTTTTGTTTACTTGTTTGCCATTTTTTGAAGGCTTGGTTTGTGCATTGTTGTTGTTGTTGTTGTTGTTGTTGTTTATATATGGAAATTTGTCTTGAATACCAGCTGCACTTATTGGTCACAGTAGATGGGCATACATGTTTGACCAAAAGCATATCTTGGCTGAGTGTTCAGATTTAAATTTTTCAATTATGTAGATGTTAAGAATCTCTTTACAGTAAAAGTAAGTTTTGGCTATAAAAAAAATTTTAAGAGTGCATAATGGGATTATGAGTGTGTTTGGAGGGTTTATAGAAGCTTAGATTTATGGAAAAAATATTAAAAAATAAAAAAAAATTTATATTCTGTTTTGATAAGGAGCCTATCTAGAGACGACCAATATTGCCTTTTCTGTAAAATAGCAAGAAAATGGGGTAGAATTCCCACGAACGCGATGTAAACGACACGAGTGCGGTGTTTCGGCACCTCTTAACTGATTTTGTGCTTGTCCTGTTCGAATATGTGCACAGTCCGTCAAACATAAAATGCACAAGCAAAAGGAAATTTATGCTTACTGACTGATTTGTACTTTCATCCTCATATACTCATTTCCTCGTAACCGGAGCTATTACTGTACTAGCTCCTCTCACGCCTATGCATGTTAGGAGGGAGAGAGAAAGAGATGAATAAAGATCTTGTACAAGAAAAATCTTTATCATCATGAAAAAGAGCATATTAGAAGAGAATGATAGATAGATAAGATGTGAAAAAGATCCTGTACAAGAGGAATCTTTATCATGAGAAGAAGAATATATTAAAAGAAAAAGAAAGACAGGTAGAGATATGAAAAAGATCCTGCAAGAGAAATCTTTATCATCGAGAAAAAGAGCATAGAAAAGAGGAAAAAGTTGAAAGATAGACACATGAAAAAGATCCTATACAAGAAAATCTCCATCAACAAAGAGAGCATATCTATTATTATTATTATTATTATTATTATTATTATTATTATTATTATTACTTGCCAAGCTACAACCCTAATTGGAAAAGCAGGATGCTATAGGTCCAGCAAAATAGCCCAGTGAGGAAAGGAAAAAAGGAAAAATAAAATATTTTAAGAGTAACACCATTAAGATAAATATCTCCTATATAAACTATATAAACTTTAGCAAAACAAGAGGAAGAGAAATTAGGATAGAATAGTGTGCCCAAGTGTACCCTCAAGCAAGAGAACTCTAACTAAAGACAGTGGAAGACCATGATACAGAGGCTATGGCACTACCCAAGACTAGAGAACAATGGTTTGATTTAGAGTGTCCTTTTCCTAGAAGATCGGCTAACCATAGCTAAAGAGTCTCTTCTACCCTTAGTAAGAGGAAAGTGGCCACTGAACAATTACAGTGCAGTAACCCCTTTGGTGAAAAAGAATTGATTTGCAATCTTAGTGTTGTCAGGTGTATGAGGACAGAGGAGAATATGTAAAGAATAGGCCCGACTATTCGGTGTATCTGTATGCAAAAGGAAAGCAAACCGTAACCAGAGAGAAGGATCCAATGTAGTACTGTCAGGCCTTTCAAAAGATGCCATAACTCTCTAGTGGTAGTATCTCAAGATATATGGATAGATAGATAGAGAGAGAGAGAGAGAGAGAGAGAGATGAAAAATTACCAGTACAAGAGAGATCTTTATCATCAAGAAAAAGCATATTGAAAAAGAAAGAAAAACAGATAGATGTATATGAAAAAGATCCTGTATAATAATAAACTTTATCATCAAGAAAAAGAGCATATTAGAAGAGAAAGATAAAGAGAGAGATGAAAAAGATCCTGTACAAGAGGAATCTTTATCATCAAGAAAAGGAGCATATTAGAAGAAAGAAAGAAAGAGAGAGAGATGAAAAAGATCCTGTACAACAGAAATCTTTATCATCAAGAAAAAGAGCATATTAGAAGAGAAAGAGAGAGAGAGAGATGAAAAAGATCCTGTACAAGAGGAATCTTTATCATCAAGAAAAGGAGCATATTAGAAGAAAGAAAGAAAGAGAGATGAAAAAGATCCTGTACAACAGAAATCTTTATCATCAAGAAAAAGAGCATATTAGAAGAGAGAGATGAAAAAGATCCTGTACAAGAGGAATCTTTGTCATCATGAAAAAGAGCATATTAGAAGAAAGAAAGAACTAAAGAGAGATGAAAAAGATCCTGTGCGAGAGGAATCTTTATCATCGTGAGAAAGAGCATATAAGAAGAAATAAAGAAAGATGAAAAAGATCCTGTTCAAGAGAAATCTTTATCATCAAGAAAAGGAGCATATTAGAAGAAAGAAAGAAAGAGAGATGAAAAAGATCCTGTACAACAGAAATCTTTATCATCAAGAAAAAGAGCATATTAGAAAAGAAAGATAAAGAGAGAGATGAAAAAGATCCTGTACAAGAGGAATCTTTATCATCAAGAAAAGGAGCATATTAGAAGAAATAAAGAAAGAGAGAGAGAGAGATGAAAAAGATCATGTACAACAGAAATCTTTATCATCAAGAAAAGGAGCATATTAGAAGAGAAAGAGAAAGAGAGAGATGAAAAAGATCCTGTACAACAGAAATCTTTATCATCAAGAAAAAGAGCATATTAGAAAAGAAAGATAAAGAGAGAGATGAAAAAGATCCTGTACAAGAGGAATCTTTATCATCAAGAAAAGGAGCATATTAGAAGAAAGAAAGAAAGAGAGAGAGAGAGATGAAAAAGATCATGTACAACAGAAATCTTTATCATCAAGAAAAGGAGCATATTAGAAGAGAAAGAGAAAGAGAGAGATGAAAAAGATCCTGTACAAGAGGAATCTTTATCATCAAGAAAAAGAGCATATTAGAAGAGAAAGAGAAAGAGAGATGAAAAAGATCCTGTACAAGAGGAATCTTTATCATCAAGAAAAGGAGCATATTAGAAGAGAGACAGAGATGAAAAAGATCCTGTACAACAGAAATCTTTATCATCAAGAAAAAGAGCATATTAGAAGTGAAAGAGAAAGAGATATGAAAAAGATCCTGTACAAGAGGAATCTTTATCATCAAGAAAAAGAGCATATTAGAAGAGAAAGAAAGAGAGATGAAAAAGATCCTGTACAAGAGGAATCTTTATCATCATGAAAAATAGCATATTACAAGAAAGAGAAAGAGATGAAAAAGATCCTGTACAAGAGGAATCTTTATCATCAAGAAAAAGAGCATATCAGAAGAGAGAGAAAAAGAGAGAGATGAAAAATATGTACAGGATCTTTTCATCTATCTTTCTTTTTTTCTTCTAATATGCTCTTTTTCTTGATGATAAAGATTCCTCTTGTACAGGATCTTTTTCATCTCTCTCTCTTTCTCTCTTTCTTCTAATATGCTCTTTTTCTTGATGATAAAGATTCCTCTTGTACAGGATCTTTTTCATCTCTCTCTTTCTCTTTCACTTCTAATATGCTCTTTTTCCTGATGATAAAGATTCCTCTTGTACAGGATCTTTTTCATCTTTCTTTCTCTTTCTCTTCTAATATGCTCTTTTTCCTGATGATAAAGATTCCTCTTGTACAGGATCTTTTTCATCTCTCTCTTTCTCTTTCACTTCTAATATGCTCTTTTTCCTGATAATAAAGATTCCTCTTGTACAGGATCTTTTTCATCTCTTTCTCTTTTTTCTTTTTTCTAATATGCTCTTTTTCTTGATGATAAAGATTTCTGTTGTACAGGATCTTTTTCATCTTTTTTTCTTCTTATATGCTCTTTTTCATGATGATAAAGATTCCTCTTGTACAGGATCTTTTTCATCTTTCTTTCTTCTTACATGCTCTTTTTCATGATGATAAAGATTCCTCTTGTACAGGATCTTTTTCATCTCTCTTTCTCTTTCTCTTCTAATATGCTCTTTTTCTTGATGATAAAGATTCCTCTTGTACAGGATCTTTTTCATCTCTCTCTCTTTCTCTCTTTCTTCTAATATGCTCTTTTTCTTGATGATAAAGATTCCTCTTTTACAGGATCTTTTTCATCTCTCTCTTTCTCTTTCACTTCTAATATGCTCTTTTTCCTGATGATAAAGATTCCTCTTGTACAGGATCTTTTTCATCTTTCTTTCTTTCTTCTTATATGCTCTTTCTCATGATGATAAAGATTCCTCTTGTACAGGATCTTTTTCATCTCTTTCTCTTTTTTCTTTTTTCTAATATGCTCTTTTTCTTGATGATAAAGATTCCTCTTGTACAGGATCTTTTTCATCTCTCCTTCTCTCTCTTCTAATATGCTCCTTTTCTTGATGATAAAGATTCCTCTTGTACAGGATCTTTTTCATCTCTCTTTCTCTTTTTTCTTTTTTTCTAATATGCTCTTTTTCTTGATGATAAAGATTTCTGTTGTACAGGATCTTTTTCATCTTTCTTTCTTTCTTCTTATATGCTCTTTTTCATGATGATAAAGATTCCTCTTGTACAGGATCTTTTTCATCTTTCTTTCTTCTTATATGCTCTTTTTCATGATGATAAAGATTCCTCTTGTACAGGATCTTTTTCATCTCTTTCTCTTTTTTCTTTTTTCTAATAAGCTCTTTTTCTTGATGATAAAGATTTCTGTTGTACAGGATCTTTTTCATCTTTCTTCTTATATGCTCTTTTTCATGATGATAAAGATTCCTCTTGTACAGGATCTTTTTCATCTTTCTTTCTTCTTATATGCTCTTTTTCATGATGATAAAGATTTCTCTTGTACAGGATCTTTTTCATCTTTCTTTCTTTCTTCTTATATGCTCTTTTTCATGATGATAAAGATTCCTCTTGTACAGGATCTTTTTCATCTCTCTTTTTTCTTTTTTCTCATATGCTCTTTTTCTTGATGATAAAGATTTCTGTTGTACAGGATCTTTTTCATCTTTCTTTCTTATATGCTCTTTTTCATGATGATAAAGATTCCTCTTGTACAGGATCTTTTTCATCTTTCTTTCTTCTTATATGCTCTTTTTCATGATGATAAAGATTTCTCTTGTACAGGATCTTTTTCATCTTTCTTTCTTTCTTCTTATATGCTCTTTTTCATGATGATAAAGATTCCTCTTGTACAGGATCTTTTTCATCTCTCTTTTTTCTTTTTTCTCATATGCTCTTTTTCTTGATGATAAAGATTTCTGTTGTACAGGATCTTTTTCATCTTTCTCTTTCTTCTAAAATGCTCTTTTTCTTGATGATAAAGATTCCTGTTGTACAGGATCTTTTTCATCTTTCTTTCTTCTTATATGCTCTTTTTCTTGATGATAAAGATTCCTCTTGTACAGGATCTTTTTCATCTTTCTTTCTTCTTATATGCTCTTTCTCATGATGATAAAGATTCCTCTTGTACAGGATCTTTTTCATCTCTCTCTTTTTTCTTTTTTCTAATATGCTCTTTTTCTTGATGATAAAGATTCCTCTTGTACAGGATCTTTTTCATCTTTCTCTTTCTTCTAAAATGCTCTTTTTCTTGATGATAAAGATTCCTGTTGTACAGGATCTTTTTCATCTTTCTTTCTTTCTTCTATAATGCTCTTTTTCTTGATGATAAAGATTCCTCTTGTACAGGATCTTTTTCATCTTTCTCTCTCTCTTCTAAAATGCCCTTTTTCATGATGATAAAGATTCCTCTTGTACAGGATCTTTTTCATCTCTCTTTCTCTTTCTCTTCTAATATGCTCTTTTTCTTGATGATAAAGATTCCTCTTGTACAGGATCTTTTTCATCTCTCTCTCTTTCTCTCTTTCTTCTAATATGCTCTTTTTCTTGATGATAAAGATTCCTCTTGTACAGGATCTTTTTCATCTCTCTCTTTCTCTTTCACTTCTAATATGCTCTTTCTCATGATGATAAAGATTCTTCTTGTACAGGATCTTTTTCATGTCTCTTTTTCCTAATATGCTCCTTTTCTTGATGATAAAGATTCCTCTTGTACAGGATCATTTTCATCTCTTTCTCTTTTTTCTTTTTTCTAATATGCTCTTTTTCTTGATGATAAAGATTTCTGTTGTACAGGATCTTTTTCATCTCTCTTTCTTCTAATGTGCTCTTTTTCTTGATGATAAAGATTCCTCTTGTACAGGATCTTTTTCATCTCTTTTTTTTTCTTCTAATATGCTCTTTCTCATGATGATAAAGATTCCTCTTGTACAGGATCTTTTTCATCTCTCTTTCTTCTAATATGCTCTTTCTCATGATGATAAAGATTCCTCTTGTACAGGATCTTTTTCATGTCTCTTTTTCCTAATATGCTCCTTTTCTTGATGATAAAGATTCCTCTTGTACAGGATCATTTTCATCTCTCTTTCTCTTTTTTCTTTTTTCTAATATGCTCTTTTTCTTGATGATAAAGATTTCTGTTGTACAGGAGCTTTTTCATCTCTCTTTCTTCTAATGTGCTCTTTTTCTTGATGATAAAGATCCTCTTGTACAGGATCTTTTTCATCTCTTTTTTTCTTCTAATATGCTCTTTCTCATGATGATAAAGATTCCTCTTGTACAGGATCTTTTTCATCTCTCTTTCTTCTAATATGCTCTTTCTCATGATGATAAAGATTCCTCTTGTACAGGATCTTTTTCATGTCTCTTTTTCCTAATATGCTCCTTTTCTTGATGATAAAGATTCCTCTTGTACAGGATCATTTTCATCTCTCTTTCTCTTTTTTCTTTTTTCTAATATGCTCTTTTTCTTGATGATAAAGATTTCTGTTGTACAGGATCTTTTTCATCTCTCTTTCTTCTAATGTGCTCTTTTGCTTGATGATAAAGATTCCTCCAGTACAAGATCTTTTCCATCTCTCTTTCTCTTTCTCTCTTTCTTTCTTTCTTCTAATATGCTCCTTTTCTTGATGATATAGATTCCCTTTGTACGTGATCTTTTTCATCTCTCTTTTTATCTTTCTCTTCTAATATGCACTTTTTCTTGATGATAAAGATCCTGTACAGGAGGAATCTTTATCATCAAGAAAAGGAGCATATTAGAAGAGAAAGAGAATGAAAAAGATCCTGTACAAGAGGAATCTTTATCATCAAGAAAAAGAGCATATTAGAAGAAAGAGAGAAAGAGAAAGAGAGATGAATAAGATCCTGTACAAGAGGAATCTTTATCATCAAGAAAAAGAGCATATTAGAAGAGAGATGAAAAAGATCCTGTACAGGAGGAATCTTTATCATCAAGAAAAGGAGCATATAAGAAGAGAAAGAGAATGAAAAAGATCCTGTACAAGAGGAATCTTTATCATCAAGAAAACTAGCATATTAGAAGAAAGGGAGAAAGAGAAAGAGAGATGAAAAAGATCCTGTACAAGAGGAATCTTTGTCATCAAGAAAAAGAGCATATTAGAAGAAAGAGAGAAAGAGAGAGATGAAAAAGATCCTGTACAAGAGGAATCTTTATCATCAAGAAAAAGTGCATATTAGAAGAAAGAGAGAAAGAGAAAGAGAGATGAAAAAGATCCTGTACAGGAGGAATCTTTATCATCAAGAAAAGGAGCATATTAGAAGAAAGAGAGATGGAAAAGATCCTGTACAAGAGGAATCTTTATCATCAAGAAAAAGAGCATATTAGAAGAGAGATGAAAAAGATCCTGTACAGGAGGAATCTTTATCATCAAGAAAAGGAGCATATAAGAAGAGAAAGAGAATGAAAAAGATCCTGTACAAGAGGAATCTTTATCATCAAGAAAACTAGCATATTAGAAGAAAGGGAGAAAGAGAAAGAGAGATGAAAAAGATCCTGTACAAGAGGAATCTTTGTCATCAAGAAAAAGAGCATATTAGAAGAAAGAGAGAAAGAGAGAGATGAAAAAGATCCTGTACAAGAGGAATCTTTATCATCAAGAAAAAGTGCATATTAGAAGAAAGAGAGAAAGAGAAAGAGAGATGAAAAAGATCCTGTACAGGAGGAATATTTATCATCAAGAAAAAGAGCATATTAGAAGAAAGAGAGAAAGAGAAAGAGAGATGAAAAAGATCCTGTACAGGAGGAATCTTTATCATCAAGAAAAGGAGCATATTAGAAGAGAAAGAGAATGAAAAAGATCCTGTACAAGAGGAATCTTTATCATCAAGAAAAAGAGCATATTAGAAGAAAGAGAGAAAGAGAAAGAGAGATGAAAAAGATCCTGTACAAGAGGAATCTTTATCATCAAGAAAAAGAGCATATTAGAAGAAAGAGAGATGGAAAAGATCCTGTACAAGAGGAATCTTTATCATCAAGAAAAAGAGCATATTAGAAGAAAGAGAGAAAGAGAAAGAGAGATGAAAAAGATCCTGTACAGGAGGAATCTTTATCACCAAGAAAAGGAGCATATTAGAAGAAAGAGAGAAAGAGAAAGAGATGAAAAAGATCCTGTACAAAAGGAATCTTTATTATCAAGCAAAAGAGCATATTAGAAGAGAAAGAGAAAGAGACAGACGAAAAAGATCCTGTACAGGAGGAATCTTTATCATCAAGAAAAAGAGCATATTAGAAGAGAAAGAGAAAGAGAGAGACAAAAAAAATCCTGTACAGGAGGAATCTTTATCATCAAGAAAAAGAGCATATTAGAAGAAAGAGAGAAAGAGAAAGAGAGATGAAAAAAATCCTGTACAGGAGGAATCTTTATCATCAAATAAAGGAGCATATTAGAAGAAAGAGACGAAAAATATCCTGTACAAAAGGAATCTTTATCATCAAGCAAAAGAGCATATTAGAAGAGAAAGAGAAAGAGAGAGACGAAAAAGATCCTGTACAGGAGGAATCTTTATCATCAAGAAAAAGAGCATATTAGAAGAGAAAGAGAAAGAGAGAGACGAAAAAAATCCTGTACAGGAGGAATCTTTATCATCAAGAAAAAGAGCATATTAGAAGAAAGAGAGATGAAAAAGATCCTGTACAGGAAGAATCTTTATCATCAAGAAAAAGAGCATATTAGAAGAAAGAGAGATGAAAAATATCCTGTACAAGAGGAATCTTTATCATCAAGAAAAAGAGCATATTAGAAGAAAGAGAGAAAGAGAGATGAAAAAGATCCTGTACAGGAGGAATCTTTATCATCAAGAAAAAGAGTATATTAGAAGAGAAAGAGAAAGAGAGAGACGAAAAAGATCCTGTACAGGAGGAATCTTTATCATCAAGAAAAAGAGCATATTAAAAGAGAAAGAGAGAGACGAAAAAGATCCTGTACAGGAGGAATCTTTATCATCAAGAAAAAGAGCATATTAGAAGAAAGAGAGATGAAAAAGATCCTGTACAGGAGGAATCTTTATCATCAAGAAAAATAGCATATTAGAAGAAAGAGAGAAAGAGATGAAAAAGATCCTGTACAGGAGGAATCTTTATCATCAAGAAAAGGAGCATATTAGAAGAGAAAGAGAATGAAAAAGATCCTGTACTAGAGGAATCTTTATCAAGAAAAAAGAGCACATTAGAAGAAAGAAAGAAAGAGAAAGAGAGATGGAAAAGATCTTGTACTGGAGGAATCTTTATCATCAAGAAAAAGAGTATATTAGAAGAAAACCAGAGAGAGAGAGAGAGAAAGAGAGAGAGAGAGAGAGAGAGAGAGAGAGAGAGAGAGAGAGAGAGAGAGAGAGAGATCCTGTACAGGAGAAATCTTTATCTTCAAGAAAAGGACATTCACGCACATGTCATTGGTCTTCATTAATTTTTTTTCTCTGTATTTCGTTGAATTTTTTATTTTTCTCCATTTCTTAATTTTTTTCCCCTTTTTCTTCTTCTTTCCCCTTTCCAATTTTCATTGCCTAAATATCTTTCTTCTTTTTATTCCTTTGTTGTTGTCTTTTTTCCACGTTTTCTTCCTTTATACTTATCTCTTTTTCCCTTCCTTCCTTCTTGCGTTTTCCTCTTTTTTTTTCTTCCGTTTCTTTCATCTTTCTTTTTTCCTCTTCCATGATTGACCTCTTTTTCTCTAATTCATATAACCACATCAATTCGTTTTCTTCCTTTATTCTTTTCTTAGTTTCTTTTAATTTTTCCTTATTTTTTCCTCATTTTCTTCCTTTATTCTTTTCTCCTTTTCTTCCTTCATTCTTTTCTCATTTTCTTCCTTTATTCTTTTATCCTTTTCTGCCTGTATTCTTTTCTTATTATCTTCCTGTATTCTTTTCTCCCTTTCTTCCTTTATTCTATCCTCTTTTTCTTCTTTTCTCCTTTTCTGCCTTTATTCTTTTCTTATTATCTTCCTTTATTCTTTTCTCCTTTTCTGCCTTTATTTTCTTATTATCTTCCCTTATTCTTTTATCCCTTTCTTTTTTTATTCTTTCCTCTTTTTCTTGTTCCTTCCGTTTTGCCTTTTCTTCCTTTTTTCCTGTTCTTTTTTTCCTTCTTTTCTTTCATCTCTATTCTCTTTTCCTCTTTCAATCTTCTCTTTACCTCTTTTTCTAATTCATTCAACCACGCCAAATCTCCTTCTCTCTTCTTTTGTTTCAGCTTCTCTATTTCTTGTTTCTTCAATTTTGCCTTTTCCTCCCTTACTTCTTCTTTTTGCTCCTTCTTCATTTCTTTCATCTCTATTCTCTTTTCCTCTTTCATTCTTCTATTCACCTCTTTTTCTAATTTCCTTATCCACGCCAATTCTTCTCTCCTCTTTCGTTTCATCTTTCTTTTCTCTTTCTCTATTACGATTCTTTCCCTCTTTCTTTCTTTTTCTTTCAATCTCACCCTTTTCTCAATTTCTTTTTCCTTTTCTTTTATCTTTCTCTCTTTTTCTTTTATTATTCTATCTTTCTCTATTTGTTTCTTCGCCTTCTTATTTTTCTCATTTTTTCTCATTTTGTCTCTCTTTTCCCTCTCCTCTCTTTTTTCTTTCCTGATCCTTTTCCTCTTATTCGATTGTCTCTTCAACCTCAACTTC
>NC_090761.1:24164767-24219767 GCF_036898095.1 Palaemon carinicauda
TTCATCGGCAATACCTGAAATCGAAGAAACTATTTAATCGGTAAACAAACAAGCTAGACTCCTCTTTCAACATTCCTAAATTGCCAAGAAGATCAGCTCGTCTGCAAGTAAAGATGAAGGTCAGATAATCTATTAGTTTTACATGTTATTGTTGACAATGTATCTTACTTGTTCCTTATTCTATGTTGTATAATAATAATAATAATAATAATAATAATAATAATAATAATAATAATAATAAGGATAGGGAAGTGGGGAAAGGAAGAGTACTCCTGGATACAATCCAGTTTATAGCTCAAAGGCAGGTACTCGGGATGGGAAAGATTAAGGAAATACGGAGAAAGAGAAGTACAGGAGAAGAATAAAAGAGAGGGGCAGACCCTCTTGTGATATTAGGGAACTGGTATTATTCATTCTATGTTGTATAATTTTGTTTAGTTTTATTTTTTTTTATTTCCGTCTAAATCCAAAGAAAGGGTATGTTTATGGTAACTACTCGTTTAGTTATTTTTGTACATACTATTATGTTTATATTTATACTTATATTTGTATTAATATTTATACCACTGTACTTCAGATTTGAGGTCATCTTTCTTTTATATAATTTTGTCTTTTACTCCACACGAGGTATGAGATTTTTTTTCTTTTAGATTTCTTTCATTAAATAATATTATCTTATTATTTGGTTTAGGTCTTCTTCGTAGGGTTATTTTATTTTGATTGATTAATTTCTCTTTTTTATGTTCCCTGCAAAAAAGGTAAATCTTCTTCCTTATTTTCACAAACACATACACACACACATATAGTTTACTTCTCCCGTTTGCGTATGTTTATAATGTTTAGTTTCAACGTATTTATTATTTCTCTTAAGTATAAAAACGATGCAAATGTATTGTCTTATATCTCTTCTCCTTTAATTTCTTATTTCCATTATCTGTATATTTCTAAGTTTACTTTATCCACAGAAGTTAGTAGAGGTACTGAATCTAAGAAAATTTAGAAGCAGTGGCATAGAATTAGGGAATTTAGAAACACCAACTGGAGAGGTTGTTCGGTATATTAGAAAGGTTCCCGAGATTAGAAGTAAGAGTAAGGTGTGCTGTCTGTGTAGGAGGTACATACATATACCAAGGCACTTCCCCCAATTTTGGGGTGGGGGTAGCCGACATCAACAAATGAAACAAAAACAAAAAAGGGACCTCTACTCTCTACGTTCCTCCCAGCCTAACAAGGGACTCAACCGAGTTCAGCTGGTACTGCTAGGGTGCCACAGCCCACCCTCCCCCGTTATCCACCACAGATGAAGCTTCATAATGCTGAATCCCCTACTGCTGCCATCTAAGGTAGCAACAGTAGGGGATTCAGCATTATGAAGCTTCATCTGTGGTGGATAACGGGAGAGGGTGGGCTGTGGCACCCTAGCAGTACCAGCTGAACTCGGTTGAGTCCCTTGTTAGGCTGGGAGGAACGTAGAGAGTAGAGGTAGCAACAGTAGGGGATTCAGCATTATGAAGCTTCATCTGTGGTGGATAACGGGAGAGGGTGGGCTGTGGCACCCTAGCAGTACCAGCTGAACTCGGTTGAGTCCCTTGTTAGGCTGGGAGGAACGTAGAGAGTAGAGGTAGCAACAGTAGGGGATTCAGCATTATGAAGCTTCATCTGTGGTGGATAACGGGAGAGGGTGGGCTGTGGCACCCTAGCAGTACCAGCTGAACTCGGTTGAGTCCCTTGTTAGGCTGGGAGGAACGTAGAGAGTAGAGGTCCCTTTTTTGTGTAGGAGGTAATTAAAAATAATGAATTTTCTGCAGATTGCGGGAACTTTGATGTGCAGTCTGCTGGGTTTGGTAGGCCTGGTGTAGTAGGTTCTTTGGTCTTGACAGAGCCAGTTTTCAACCACTGCGGTAACATGTTTGAAAGTGATATGCCTGCTAACTATCTCGTCTCTATTTAAAGGCTGTTATTTATCACTGAGTAACAACAAAAGATTTTGAGTAATGTTTTAGCTTGGGATGCTATATTAGAAGAACTTGGGTAGTTCTGTAATTTCTTTTTTTGGCGGCGACATTATAACCATTTGTAGTGATAAGTAATCCCTTAATTGGTGTTAATTATTAAAAATTTTAATAAATGAATAAAAGCAATGCATTGCAAATGAATACTTTATCATAATAGGGGTTCAACTAATAACCAAATAGGTATAAGTTTCAAAACGGAAATCCATGAATTTATGAATCCACGAACCAACATTTTTTTTTTTATAAAACAACGAAAATTGGTACCCACGAACATAAATACGTTCACAGTAATCTCTATTTTTGTAAACCAAGTTATTATATAGAGTAATCCAGAGCAACTTGGTTCCAGTGATTTGTATTTGTACATTTGTCATAACCAATAAAACTAAGTATATTTAAATGATTTCCAAATGAGATTATAAACACACACAACTTTATGTTCAGTCCTTTCTCCGCGTTTTCTTTAACGTTATCACTTAGGAATTCGAGAATATTACCGGCCTTTTCATTTTAAAGTTATAATATCGGTTATATGATTATGAAAATATAAATTTCAAAGAAGCAGATGAAACGAGACCTCCCTTACGCCTGCTGCATAACGGTCGATGCGCCATTCCTAACATTTGAAAAGTCTACCATAACATCCTCCAATTATGTATGTAGAAACATATTTGCTATGCTGCTTGGTTTTTAAGGAATGCCTATTTCATGTTTGATTTGATAACTAAAGTGTAAAGGCCTGGTGTATCTAAAACCAGCAAAAGAAGAAAGAAATATTAATTTAAAGAAGATTACATTTTATGCGAATAACCGACTTAAATCCCCCTTGCGTAAGATAGTTTCCAATTGTGTTTATGTTTGTTGTTTTTGCTCCTTAAGATGGTCAAAACAGTTGTACTAGGTGGTTACTTTGCTTATTAAACCAGACTAGTAATATATTTATTGTCTATTTATGGCGACAAACAAAATCTTATAATAACAAAGGTAAATATTGGAAATATTCTTATAACTGGTAATACTGTACCACTTTTGAGCCAATGAACTCATGGTACTATAGGGCTAAACCAATCAGCGGAGTGCGTGGTATGACGTCATAAAAGTTATAAAAAGGACTGGCCGCGCGCGGCGCGCCGCACTTTCAAATCACTCGAGATTGTGAGAACTCTATTTACGGTTCTTGTGATCTTGTCATTCTTACGTTCCTCTACGTAACATTTTAAATACTTCACAATGGTGAGTATTGTGTTTTTTTCGATATTTCGTGTATAATACAATTATTATAAGGTTTTAGTGATGGATAGATAACGTAAAGTGTTCAATTTTCTGGGTTTGGGGCGGGCGCGAGAAGGGGGTCCTTGTTTGAAAGGGCGCGGTAATGAGTTTAACGGTTGCCGGTCGCGGAATCTTCCTGTATCCCTTGTCTTTCGTTTCGAAATTAAGGCGTGGCTGGAATTTTCCCAGGCCTATCTTTAGAATACATGGTACAATTATAATTGTGGACGGAATATTTTGAATAAAGCCTACCATTTATATTTCCGACGAATACGAAGCTATCTTCAATGGGGTCTTATGCTCGATTATGAACTCCAAGAAATTAATCTTATCGTGTATTTAAAATCTATCGGTTTCCAAACTTGTCATCTAAAATCGCCATTTATATTTAATTACACGATTTGCACCTATTGACGTTCCCACAATTATTTTCTAGCTTTAGACAATTTTCCCAGATTCTAATCGGAGTTGTGAAAATTACTTATACACTGATGTGCTTGATTATATTTGGTAGTATACTTTTTATATTTCCTTAACCTATAATTGTTCAAATGTTTTGTGCCACTAACAACGGAAATTGTTTACTATGATCGTTGAAAAGTGATTCGGGAGCCTTTGTAGGGTGACGGCCAGATCCCGTAGAAAACGGGAATATTCTGAACTATGGCCGTGGTTCTAAAAACGGTTTTGGCGGGAGAGGCTAACTTAAAAACCCACTTAACCTATGCTAAGAGCAGTGTCCTTACCCAGGGGGGCTTCGGGCCCCCCCCCTCTCACAACAGTTTCCTTACCTACGAGTACGACGGGAGAAGCTAACTTAAAAAACCCTCGTAACCTGTGCTAAAAGCCGTGTCCTTACCCAGGAGGGCTGCGGCCCCCCCCCCCCCCTTACACAACATATTTAAGATCCGTAGACCATTTCCAAACGTTTTTATTCTATACAAGATAACAGTCGGAGCGATAATAAGCAAATTAAGATGCTTGGCCGTAGCCAAAGATTATATACTGAAGAAAGATAGGCTCAAAATAGAATGTTAATACACTAGCTGGCAACTCCAAAGTGAACACAAAAGTTTGACCGCTCAGAATTTAGATGGCGTTGTTGGTATACAGTTTGTCGTCTGTTTGTTTATATTCAAAATTTGACTGTCAAACACACGAAATCATGGCGCCAACAGTGAATTAGTCACACTGTGCTTTTTGCAATAAACGAAAAGAAACTGATCCTCATTAGGTGTTTCACAGGTTCCCTAAGGACAAAGAATGGTGAGTACTAACAGTATGTGCTGCTAATGAGTAATCCCCCATTGATATTGGATGTAAGGTTAAGGCAAGGCATCCGCATTACATTTTTTTATTGTTTCAAACTTTTTTTTTCTTTTTTTTTCATAAAGCTATTAAAGTAATATACTGTATTTCTGAGGAACTGATATATTTGGCGTTAGGAACATGTTTAGTGGCATGTAACATATCTAACTTTGATTTAACTTATAAGTGCATGAATATTTCCTCATGTTTGCACACTCGAGTAGCATTACAGAAGTATATTGCTTAAACATGTTTTGTGTGAGTGTTCCTTGTATTCTATTTTTTTTTATTTCTTAAATTAAGACCAAAATTTTACAGTTTTTATACTGTATTTGTATTTTAATGAACATTGAATGTGTTTTTACTGTGTACTTTTTCTATGTTTGCCTACTTACTTTCTTATGTTTGCATTATGGATTTAATTTTCGAATGAAACCTTTTTTTTATTATGTTTTCTCATTCATAATTATATTAGATTATTTGCATGCAATTCATAATGTAATTTTGGTTTGTTTGTATGTTATTTTTTTACAGTTTTTTATATGTGCAATATTGTTTACTGAGTTATTTTGTCTTTGTGTATAATTCATTAAAGTTCAATTGCATGTGATCTATCTTGCACTTTTGGGTGGCTTTTATGCTACCTTATTTCTATTTCCAACCACCTTTTGATTATTTTTATGGGTGATACAATTTAGTGAGTTATTTTGTTCCTTTTGTTTGTATATTTATACATTTATTTTATATTACTTATATGAGTGCATTATGCCTTTCCGTTTCAATAAATAGAAAATTACAATTGTGTTTTGTACACACTTAATATCTCCATCCTACAGTGGCCTACAAACTGTGATTAAATGTATGCCTACACAAATTAACTTGTGGCTAAGTTAAACATATCAGATATACAGTATGTTTAAATTCATTCGAGCGTGATATTTTATAGAACGTTTAAAAATTATTGTTATATACAATTCATAAATTTGCAAGAAAATTAACTGAATTATAAGAGATATAGCTATTAAGTTAATGATAAAATAGAATGAAAACTTAAGGATAAGCATTTTAAATCTATATATGTGCCTATTTGTAAACTTGCAATTTAGTTATCGAAAATCTAAGAATGTCATAACTATAAGAATACAATATACTGACGTAGTAATGCAAACTATGAACAAATATAAGGCAAATTTACAATCGAATGTCATCATAAATTCCCGTAAGCATTAACGCTCTGAATGTTTGACCGCTCGCTCAATAGATGGAGCCATTAGTTTCGTATGGGATTATCTGGCATCTTTTATGCGCACACATTCGAGTGGTGTTAGGTTCAGCCTTCCTAACTTCCTTCAGTACATAGTCTTTGATTTGGACGTAAATAAAAACTTAGTTCGGTTGAACTTTTGATGAGTTAAATGTCAGTATGCTCTTAATAAATAGAACTCGCGGCCTGAGGCCTGTAATTGCGATTGGGCGTAAAACAGAAATTTATACCCATCAAGGAACCTTCAGAATGTAGTTAGTCATTTATATAACTATTTAAAAGCTAGTTGTTCCAACACTGAGTACTTACCTTGAACTACTTTCTTAGGAGTATCTTGGATCTCCTCCCATCCGACCAGAGTTTTGCGTAGTTTACCCTATACCCGTTTTCTATGAGGGATAACCTCAGGCGTAGTGATACGCGCCCTGAGGCTAACCCCCGGGTCAAGAGAGCATGTTTGCTCAGGTCTCGACCTCCAGTAAGTTATCTGGTCGCGTCGCGATATCATCTCGCCGCTCTCCTTAATCCCAGTGTGACTTTGTGTCTCACGTGGTTCCTTTGTGCTTTTTCCTGTGCGTTCTTGTGTCTCGTGGTGCTTCCTACTGCATCATGGAGCATCCCCGCCGTTGTCCTGGGCCTATGGCCGGTAAATCGTGTGGTGCGTTCCTGTCGAAACCTTAAGTAGACCTGCACTCCTTGTGTTCGTCATGTAGGGGCAGTGTGTGTTCCCCTACCGCCACGTGTCCGGAGTGCGTGTCCTAAAACGAGGTGCAGTGGGTGCGTTACGGCACCAAGAAGAAGGCGACGAAGAAGTCGCCTAAGAAGCCGAGCATCTCTTCTTCCCTTGCTTCGCCGGGCGTGTCGTCGGACCGAGCTAACCTGCCACCCTCCCCTACCCAGAGTAGGGGACGAGGTAAGTCCGTTGCGGGGAAGAGGCCCGTGGCCCTTCCCCAGGAGTCTGATCTGCAGGAAAGTGGGGTTGTGGTGTCTTTCCAGGCAAGTGTGGGGCCTGAGGGAGGGACAGGAGTGTGTGGGGGGGACGGAGTCCTGGTGCAAGCAGGGCACGTCTCCTCTGATGACCCTACGGGGGGAAAATGTTCCTAATTCTTCTCCAGCCTCTTGGGGTTGTTTTTCAGGAACATCTGCAGCCGAGGGTGCCGCCGAGAAAGAACACTTGCCGCCATCAACCCCCCTCGCGTGGGTACCCCTGAAGACGCCCTTCATGTCCCCGCTGAGAATGGAAGAAGGCTTCGGTACCTGGTCCCCCACTGAAGAGCGTCCGCGCTCCCCTCCAGCGCCATCTGCTACGTTTCTGGACGTTTTCTTACAGGCCCCGTCGTCCATCGAGCGTCGAGGGAACCCTCCTACGTCATCGCGTGAGCCGGGCCCGCCTGAAAGAGTCTACAAGTAGTCGGGCTCTTCAGTCGAGGCGTTTTCCTGCTCCATGGAGAACGAAGCCCGGAGGAAACACAGAAGACGTCGGGAGAAGTCCCGTAGGAGGCACTCCAGGTCCTGCCACGAGAGTAGGCGTTCCAGATCCCCCAGAAGAAAATGGAGAGGTGGCTCCCTGGACGAAGAGTGGGTAGTCATCCCTCGCAGCAGACTGTTAGAGTTGGCTGCAGTTCCAGGCTCTTCGTCTTGGCGTCCTAGAGCCCATTCTCCGGAGAGATACTCGTCCGGTAGCAGATTCGACCGACGGAGGGAGTCTTCATTCCAGGTCCCAGCGGACAGGCATAAGTCCGTGAAGGTTCAGACTCCATCCGCCCAGTGGAGAGAGTTGCCCCTTCGGTCTGGCAGCCGCGTCCAGACCTCCAAGGCATCCCTGAGCAGTCAAGATCGTGAGGTACGGCTCCCCTCGTCGAGCAGACCCGCAGATACGTGGGCCTCCGTGAGGAAGGATAGACCGAGGACGGAGGCCTCCGTCTCGACGGCTATGCCCTTCCTTCGGCCAGAACCCCAGGAGATGGAGAGGGCCAAGGCCTTGTTTTCTCCCCGTATGAAGGCCTCCGACGGAGGAGCCCCGTCTCAAGCATTAGTTCGTCCTACGGAGGAGCTGGATGACCAAGGGGAGGGTTCAGCAGTGGTGTCAGCCTATCGAAGGGTAATAGGGCTCATTCGGAGACGCCACAAGCTGGACGAGCCCGAGCCCTCCGAGGAATTCTGGCGGTCCAGTCTCAACAGACTTGTGGATGCCCCCGTCCAGCAGAGACCCTCCCTGGCACTACCGTTAGCCAGGGATGTGAAGCTAGGTAGAGCCCATGTGGACAAGATTGTGGCCAACCACGCCGAGGCTCCCAAGATCCAGAGTTCCTCCAAACTGACCCAGAGCAAGTTTTACCTCCCGGAGGGCCACCGTGCAGGTGCCTGTACACTGGAACCTGCACTCTGCTTTTCTCCATCGGAAGCCACCTTGATGGAGGAAATAGCGAAGGACTTCGTGAAAGTCTCCTCCTGGCTGGATTGGTGGGCCTCGTACGACCTCACGGTTCCAGAAAATCAGGCCTTACTCAAGGAGCTGATTAGCTCGGGAGGTAAGGCCCTGAAGTTTCTGTCTTACCAGTCCTTAGCGCAGGCCGCCAACTGGGTCCTACGGAGGAGGGACACGGTCCTCAACAAGATCACTAGACGGCTTCCTGACAAGCGAGGTCCCTGAAAAGCCTAAGGACGACTATTTTCCCACTGAAGGCAGCTGAGGAGTCAATTGAAAGTCAGGAAACTCGAGGATCCGGGCGATTCCAGACCCCCTCCAGTGAGGAGACCTGCACACAGAAGGTCTACCTCAGATGTGCTTCTACCTCCTCGGGATTCACCTAGCCAGCCCAGGAGAGACACCCCTTACTACGGCCTGGTCACAGTCCTCTCAGCCCTCCCGTAGGGGAGCAACCTCGGCTCAATCCTCCTATAGGCCTTCCTATGCAGCGTCCAGGAGAGGGCGCTCAGGCCGCACCTCTAGGAGGAGATAGGGAGGGAGGCCCCCTACTCCTGCCGAAGCCTCAGGTGGGGGATGCCTCAAACACTCTTGGCAAGCATGGAAAGACCACGGAGCAGACCCGTGGACCGTGGCATTCCTGAAGGAAGGGTACAGGTTACCCTTCCTAGCGGATCCCCCAGATCAACGGGCAGGGTGGCTAGCCCCCAAGGACCCCTTGAAAAAGACAGCCCTGCAGGAGGTGGTCTCAGCGATGCTGGCAAAAGGAGCGATAGAACCAGTCAAGGATCCTAACAGGGGGCTGGAGACCGGTCATAGACCTCTCAGCCCTCAACAAGTTCGTGTGCAAGACCGACTTCAAGATGGACACTCAGAAGTTGGTCTTAGCGTCCTTGAGGGAAGGGGACTTCATGATGTCAGTAGATCTCAAGGACGCTTACTTCCAAATTCCAGTTCACCCCTCCAGCAGGAAGTACCTTCGGGTGAAATGGGGTACCCAAACATTGCAGTTCAAGACCCTCTGCTTCGGGCTGTCCGCAGCCCCACAGGTCTTCACGACGGTTTCAACCTGGGCACACGAACAGGGCATTCGCCTGATTCGGTACCTGGACGACTGGTTGTTACTTTCAGCCTCGGAGGAAGTACTGAGGGAGCAAGGCACGAAGTTTCTGCGGTTCTGCAACGTCCTGAGTATCATCAACCTGAAGAAGTCCCAGTTGATACCCTCCACCAGGATGACCTACTTCGGAATGGTCCTGGACTCCCGGTTGGCGAGAGCCTTCCCCTCCGCGGAGAGATTAGACAACTTAGACCAAGTCCTCCATCCCTTCCTGTCGGGCCAGCCCAGGAGAGCGATGGACTGGCAGAGCCTGATAGGCCACCTTGTGTCATTAGAGAAACTGATCCCCCAGGGCAGGCTGAAGCTCAGGGAGGTCCAGTGGAATCTGAAGGAGAGCTGGAACCAGAGGGACACCCCCCACAAGGTTATTCCAGTTTTCCCGGAGACGAAGGAGGTCCTAGAGTGGAGGTGCGGCAGGTCGAACACCCTCAAGGGAATGCCCTTCGCAGCCGACCCTCTGGAGATGCTCCTGTTCACGGATGCATCAAAGGAGGGGTGGGGTACCCATCTCCTCGGAAGGTCAGCAAGAGGGAGTTGGACGGACAAGAAGGCCCAGCACATAGACGTGCTAGAGATGCCGGCAGTGCGAAGGGCGTGCCTGGTGTTCGTCCATCTACTCCGGGGGAACACGTGGCTCTGATGTGCGACAACGCCTCAGTGGTGGCCTACATAAAGAAACAGGGAGGACTAAGATCGAAGGAGTTGTGCGTCCTCACGTTGGAACTTCTGGAATGGGCCGAAGTAGAACAGATCAGAATCTCAGCAAGGTTCATTCCGGGAAAAAGGAACGTCCTAGCCGACGGCCTCAGCAGGATGGGACAAGTAGTGGGATCCGAATGGTCCCTGCACCCAGAAGTAGCCAAAACCATCATTCAAAAAGGGGGATCGCCGGTGATGGACCTCTTCGCAACGAGGTTGAACGCACAGCTCCTCATGTTTTGTTCTCTTGTGCCAGACCCAAGAGCGGCGTTCGAGGATGCCTTCCAGCACCCTTAGGACAACCTCGACGTTTAAACCCCCCCCCCCTCCTCCCCCTTCGGGATGCTTAGACAGGTCATCAACAGAGTAAGGAGGGGGGACAACCTGTGGATGACTTTGGTAGTGCCCTGGTGGCCGGAAAGAAAATGGTTCGTGGATCTTAAAGAACTGGCACAACTTCCACCTTGGCCTCTTCCGGACAGGCCAGACCTTCTTCGGCAACCACATTTTCAAAGGTTCCACGAGAACCCTCGGTCCCTCCGCCTTCACACGTGGAGGAAAGAAGGCTATTCGTCGGGACGGCAACGAGGATGTCAGGCTACCTGAGGCGATCATCGGCAGCGGTCTGCCAGGCAAAGTGGGCCACCTTTACTAAATGGTGCGCCTCTAAGAACATCAAGCCCCTGAGGGCCTCCATCCTTTATCTCAGGGACGTGGCCAACATGTCCATCCGGCCATCAAGGGAGTACGAGCTGCTCTGGGCTAAGTCTTCCTCCTGAAGGGCATCGACCTTGGAACCTCCAGACATCTCTCGATGCTCATTAAGTTTCGAGCAATCGTGTCCCCCGCAAGCCGTTAAGGTGCCACAGTGGGACGTGGCCAGGGTCCTGAAAATGCTGTCAGAACCTCCCTTTGAACTCCTAAAGGACATCGTGGACAAGGATCTCGCCCTCAGGACAGTTTTCCTATTGGTATTAGCTTTGGCTTAACGAGTGGGGGAGATCCATGGACTGTCCTACGAAGTTGCTCACTCGAAGGGTTGGCGGGAGGTCACCTTCAGGTTCGTGCCATCCTTCGTAGAGAAGACCTAGAATCCGGCCATGTGGGATCCCAGGTTTAAGAACATCAAGCCCCTGATGGCCTCCATCCTTTATCTCTGGGACGTGGCCATCAAGGGAGTACGAACTGCTCTGGGCTAAGTCTTCCTCCTGAAGGGGGTTCTCAGTACCAGCAATTCCTCACTTGGACAACTCTAGGGACTTGCATCTGTGCCCTGTCAGGGCGGTAAGAAAATGCTTAGAGGACAGCCAGACTTCGGCCCGAGATCAAAAGTCTTTTTGTTTCCACAGGCCTAGTGAAGAAGCCAGTCTCGTAGAACACTATCTCCTTCTGGCTGAGGCAGGTGATTATCAGGGCCTACAGTAAGGCAGATATCCCCCTGGGGGGAAAACCCAGACCCCACGACATTAGGTGTCTTAGTACTACCTTAGCTTTGAAGAAGAATATGGCAGTGGGCCAGAGCCTGAGAGCAGGCACCGGGGCTAACCAGTCTACCTTCACTGCTCACTACTTGGAGGACCATTCAAGAAAATCCCTGGACGGGTTCTCGATAGGTACCGTCATTTCCGCGCTCCAAACGGTTTAAAGGTGTAGCTCCAGTGATAACCATGGGTAGTAAGTACAAGAGACACAGGTTCGTTCCTTAAACCCCCTTGTTCTTCCTCCCCCTATTTCAGCTTCAAATGGTCTCGGATAGGACTCTGAGCCGGCTACAAGTACCCCTACTTTGGAAGGACATGTCTCCTACGATTTCTTGCAGAGGCGAGTTACTTAGGCACTAAGGTGAGTTTTTTGTGTAGTTTCCTCTTTTCTCGCTTTTCTTTGGGGTCAACAGGACCTAGCCTCCTATCTAGGTCTTTGGATATATCTCGGCACAGTCTCTGAAGTTTAAAAGGCCACTCCCACCTCCTAAAGTATAAGTCTCTTAAGAAAGTAGTTCGAGGTAAGTACTCCATGTTGGAACAAATCACAAATTTTAAGATTGTATTTTTCCTAACAGTACTTACCTCTAACTACTTTCGGGTAATGGCCCGCCCTGCCTTCCTCGAGTGTCTTCTGGGATTGTTAGAGACCTAAGCTACCAAGAACTTACTGGAGGTAGAGACCTGAGCAAGCATGCTCTCTGACCCGGGGTTAGCCTCAGGGTGCGTATCACTCCGCCTGAGGTTATTCCTCATGGAAAACTGGTATAGGGTAAACTACACAAAACTGGTTGGATGGGAGGAGATACCAGATACTCCTAAGAAAGTAGTTCGAGGTAAGTACTGTCAGGAAAAATACAAATTACTTAAAATGTGATTTTTTTATTTAAAATTGTCCAGGTGTAACATAGGACAATGGTATTTTTTCCTGTATTACAGGTCATGAGTAACTTGAGTTATGGCTAAAGACACATTTAGCTCCAATCTTAAATTTGACTAATATGCTTATCGTAACCACATTTGCCTCGGCACTATTTTTAGTTTTTTTTTAGCCAAAATTTAAAATTTGGTCAACTTGCTTTAATGTAACCACTTTTTCTGCTAGGCACTATTTTCTTTTAAATTTCAAATTAATAATACTTCGTTTTCTCATTTCAGCGTGAATGCATCTCAATCCATGTTGGCCAGGCTGGTACCCAGATGGGCAATGCCTGCTGGGAATTGTACTGCCTTGAACATGGCATCCAGCCTGATGGACAAATGCCTTCTGACAAGACCATCGGTGGTGGTGATGACTCCTTTAATACCTTCTTCAGTGAAACTGGATCAGGGAAGCACGTACCCAGAGCAGTATTCGTAGATCTTGAACCCACCGTAATTGGTAAGTTGGTTGTAGAATTGGTTTTAATTAGTATAAATCTAGATTTACTCTACTGTGACAGGTTCTTTTCCGGTCCAATACAGCAGGGGAACCCCACTCCCTACAGGACCTCCCCTGTCTTTTTACCTTGCTCATTCAGTGTTTAAAAGTTGCATATCTCGTATTATTCAATTACTGTTAACTCTTCACTATTGACTCGTGGAATAAGTCTTCAGTTTCCTCTTGAAAGCCTTCAGGGCTAAATTCATTCGGATGTCTCGTGGGAGCGTATGTCGTCTTGGGGCCGCATAGAGGCTCTGGTGCCTACAATAGACATGGCTTCCAATAGTTTGAAGTTATCTAGCTATTCTCGTGTCGTCACGATTTGTTGCTAGTTTGTAACCTACCCAAGTACCTTCAGTTATTAACCTATTTCACTTCACTTTTTTTTTTTCTCGTATTTTTCACCACTCCATCAAACCAAGTAGGTTAGTCCTTTCCATCGGTGGGCACTTAGTATGTATCATGTTCGCTTTTACTCACTTTTACAAGTGGTCGTAAGACGGTTAACACTTCTCCCGACAGACTTTGGTCATCATGATCACAGGGAATGTTGATAGCATAGGCCGACAGACTTGCCTTCTCTAGGGGGAAAAAGGGGGTGGTTGTCATTTAGATAACCTTTACCTTGTCCAAGTTATTGAACCATGTTCCAGATAATGCTTGTATGTCCAACTATTATTTTATCAATTCTCAAATTTGAATACTCTTACCTACAGATTGTGTATTTACATGACCACAGAATTTACTGTGGTCACTTGGTTCAACTTTGTAGTTTATCTTTTTATTTTAGTTTTGGTCCAAGCAGTGATTTCTTTGAATCAGCGTTTACTACATAATCTTCATCATTGTACACATTGCATGTCATTATTTTTTATTTGTTTTTCCATTTTTCTCTTCAGTGTCAGCATCCTATGTGAAAATTTGGTTGCTGTCTCTTCTCTAATAATTTTGTAAAGTTAACCTTTCCATTCTTCAAGTGCCTGTTCAACCTCACGTTTTTTTCCAGTAATTTTAGGTATTTGTTGATATAATTACCTGATCAGATAAGATTCACATTGAGGCTTCGCCTTTGCAACGACGATTGTGTCTTTTAGTTTTGTTCCTTATTTTCACTAGTTTTTCTCTTTTCATCCATATTCGTTGTAATACACTTCATATTTTCTAAACAAAAAAGGAATTTTCCAGGTGTTTGTGCACTAGTTAGAGCTCAATTGCTTCTATTCTTATATCGCTAAACTGATATAAGATTTTTTTTTTTCCTGAACATTGTCAGCAAGTGTTTTCTTGAGTTTGGGTCCATTGATGTTTGAAGTGTTGCCTGGATTGATTCCATATTCATGGCAAGAATGTCAACTTTGTGAGGTCAGTAGTCTGGCTGGAATTTGCTACGTGTCCCCTAAGGTCCGCAAGGTTGTTTCCAAAGTAGTCTATTTTCGCGTATTATCCGTTCAGGTAATTTCTCTCATTCACATCTTAATGAAGGAGAGGTCGAATTGGTGAGGGATCTATGGTAGTGGTTCAATCATGCCCCAGTTTTCTATACCGACACGGTGAGTGAGCTAGGTTTATTCCTGGCATTCCATGCATCTCTTTTTCTCTGGTATATTCAGCAATAACTATGCCTTAGAAATGGTGCTAGAGGAGCCTTTTTCGGTGCGATAAGGTTCCTCGCCCAGAAATAGATTTTTCCTTCGTCAAAATCCCTTTAATAGGTTGGCTTGTTAAGCTTTGCCTACGTAGTTAGAGCATAACCAATCAAGGTTATTCAGTTAATTATCAGTGATGTCTGTCATCACTATATACATTTATGGTAGAATTTATTGATTCTCATCCTATTCATTTTTTCCTGTCTCCATCCATGGGTTTACATAGGCTAGGCAGAAATGGTTAGGGACAGACATGTGTACCGTTTGTTATCACTTACGTTTCTCCATTAGATTAACTAATATCTAATATTCTAAGCTAGAAACAAAAAGGTGAACTATTTCAAGATTAACATTTGCAACTTGCACAAACCTTGGTGCCTTACTTTTTGGAACTGAACACTTTCAATTTCCAGCAACTTGTGCACAAACTTTGTTACCTATTTTGAAGCTGAATATTTTGAACTTTGACATCTTTATCTTACTTTTAACATTCACAAACTAGTTTTTTTTTTTTTTTCTTCAAGCTGTACGTTTTTGATGCACCTAAGTTATTCTTTGCATGCTGAACCTTATTAACTAACAAACCTTTGCCTTGCAGATGAAATCAGAACTGGGGTTTACCGCCAACTGTTCCACCCTGAACAACTTATCACTGGCAAGGAAGATGCCGCCAACAACTATGCCAGAGGTCATTATACTATTGGAAAGGAAATCGTCGATATGGTATTGGACAGAATTAGGAAACTTGCCGATAACTGCACGGGTCTGCAAGGGTTCTTAATCTTCCACTCTTTCGGTGGTGGCACCGGTTCTGGCTTCGCGTCTCTGCTCATGGAAAGATTATCTGTTGACTACGGCAAGAAGAGCAAGCTGGAATTCGCCGTCTACCCCGCCCCTCAAGTTGCCACTGCTGTCGTTGAACCTTACAACTCCATTCTGACCACCCACACCACCCTTGAACACTCAGATTGTGCCTTCATGGTTGATAACGAAGCAATTTATGACATCTGCCGCAGGAACTTGGACATCGAAAGACCCTCCTACACCAACTTGAACCGTCTCATCGGCCAGATTGTCTCCTCGATCACCGCATCTCTCAGATTTGATGGTGCCCTCAATGTTGACTTAACAGAGTTCCAGACTAACCTGGTGCCTTATCCCAGAATCCACTTCCCCCTCGTTACCTATGCCCCTGTAATTTCTGCTGAGAAGGCCTACCACGAGCAGCTGTCAGTTTCTGAAATTACCAATTCCTGCTTTGAGCCTGCCAACCAGATGGTAAAGTGTGATCCCCGTCATGGTAAGTACATGGCCTGTTGCCTGCTGTACCGTGGTGATGTTGTACCCAAGGACGTTAATGCAGCCATCGCCGCAATCAAAACTAAGAGGTCAATCCAATTCGTGGACTGGTGTCCAACTGGCTTCAAGGTTGGCATAAACTACCAGCCCCCAACTGTTGTCCCAGGTGGTGATTTGGCCAAGGTATCCAGAGCCGTTTGTATGTTGTCCAACACTACTGCCATTGCAGAAGCATGGGCCAGGCTGGATCACAAGTTTGACTTGATGTATGCCAAGCGTGCCTTTGTCCACTGGTATGTTGGAGAGGGCATGGAAGAGGGAGAATTCACTGAAGCCCGTGAGGATCTCGCTGCCTTGGAAAAGGATTACGAAGAAGTTGGCGTCGATTCAGCCGACGCCGAAGGAGAGGCTGAAGGTGATGAATATTGAGAACTTTATTTATTTCTTCCTTGTCTGTCATTAATTTTTCTATTGTGTTCATTTTCATATGGTTCAATTATAAGACCTCTTCTTGAGAGAGATTGGTCCATAAACATCTCATTCCAGAATAGAATACTAATGTGAATCATGAAAAATTATTTTATTTTTTTACATATTGAATAAAATTTTGTTCAAATATTTGCTTTATCAATTCAAAACCTTTGCTATATTTGTTGTCATTAATATCTAGTCTTGGTACTCTTGTATATGAATGTTATTGAAGTCATCCATCCCAAATTCTTCAATTAAATACCAGACCCTCTAGGATAAAATGTTTAACATTCTTTAAAAGTAGACTGGAGGGCTGCTGCATCATCCTGGTTACTATCTGGTCATTTTGGCAATGGTGCAACATTCAATGTTGCATGTGCGTAAGGTTTCACATGCTATTTTTGTATACAGTACTTAAAATACTAACCTGGCATTGCTCTAAAAACCTAAAAAAAAAAAAAAAATTGGTTGCATGGATTTATCTAAGTAAGTTTGGCTTGGTCATGTTCTCTGGTATCAAACCCAAAAGCCAGATATTTACCTAATTTAAGGTTGAAAATCTGTAAGACTCCTGGTTGGAAAGCAATTTTTTTTATTCATTGTATTGCAATAATCTGTAGCTTACTAAAGGTTTTAATTTCAACTGTTATAGGGAAATTTCATGTGTAAATAACTAGCAGTACATGATTATCAGACTTAGTCTATGAGTATTGAAAGGAAAATATTGAATTGCCTGTTCAAGTGGTTGTGACCTAGCACCACAGGAATTTAACAAACTGCCAAAAAAAAGGCCCCTTGAAGATTTTTTTAATGTCTACAGTGGTAAAGAGATCTGAACTGAAGGTTGCTAATGAAAGGCAAGATAGTTTTAATAGTTACAGCATTACAGTATATGTATAGCCGAGTTTAACTAAAAAGCCTCTTGTGAGACCTTGCAGTGCTACAGAAGATCATAAATTTATAAGAATCTTCATAGGATGTCTTGGTTACTCGTGAATGGCAGAGGCAAGGGACAGGGACGTTACCCTAGGAACCAGGACAATGTCTTGAAGACTGACAATCTATATAAGCATCCAAGCAGGGCCAGGTTAATGGCTGCTGAATAACTCCACAGATTATAATGCAGAAATGGTTACCAATTTAGTTGAACTTAGGTATTTTGCCCAAGAGTTTTCTTCCCATCAAACTTTTAACACTTTCCATGCTTTATGAAAAGGGGGAATATACTGGAAATATATCCTATGATCTTGTTTGTCCATCCCCTACCATTACATGCATGGTCCTAGGCGGCTCGTCCATACGCAATACTGTAATCTTTTGTTTTGTTCGAATTCCTTATTGTACATTATATAATCCTTAACCTATTTCTGAAGCCATTAGCCAGATGATAAATTTATAAATCCTCTTATAGAACTATGCACTTCAGTTCAAGCTGCATATTAATGGAAGAGCACTGGCTGATGCAGTGCTGACCTTGGTATTGAGAATTTACTTCCTATAAGGAGATACCACTTACCTTTAAAGCAAAGCCCATGTTTGACAACAAAAACTTAAAATGAACTAACGAGTATTCTATTGCAGGTCTGATCTTCATGGATATTGCGAATTGAGCTGCTAAAATTTCTCTGAAAATAATCCGTAAATGTTCTTCGTGATATTACAAGAACTGATAAATATCCTCTTGACAACACCAGAGACAGACCTTTGAATTCTGACATCTGAATTGCACTTTTCAATGGAGAATTACTCGTTACTCGTCCAGAAATCAAGGAGAAATGGTCTTTAAGCAGAAATTATATTAAGAAACTAATTTCTAAGTGTATTTTAACGTGATAATAGCAAGTAAAGAAGTTTGATTTTGTCATTTAGTATGTCATCGTTTGTGGAAGGACTGTATTCTTAGCTCCTACATGATTACAAACCCTCATCCTAAAGTACGGGTAATGTTCTGGTGAAAGATGGAAATGATCAGTGAAGGATTAGTTTACTAATAAATCTTAGTTCCGACATGAACATAAACCCTCAATCATTACTAGGAATAACTTAGCATAGTTGGGTGTTCACAGCCATGGAAAACTTGGGTAAGATGGTACTCACTTGGGGGGGGGGAGTGTTAGTGGAAGAGTCTTCCTTACACTCACTACCTCAACCACTTTTGACATGATTGCTGTAGAGTAGACATGCATCGCTTCCCCATTATCAGTTCAACCGGCTATAATTAACTTAAGATTCTATTTCTTTGTGCTTTTTTTCCTGTGGAAGCAGGATGTGAACTTTCCCAGGTACAAACTACCACTAGAGAAAGCGTCTTGCTAACTTTGACCTTCGTACAGAGGACACTCCTGCACGGAGGCGTCTCCAGGTGACTATCGTTGGGAGTGGCCATCCTCCTAGTGGGAGTGGTTCAGTCACAGGAAGAAAAAAAGTCGGAGTTTTGCCAGAATCGGCCAATTGTCCAGATAGCTGAGGAGATGGATTCTGTTGGTGTGGCTGAAGCACAGCATCTGGAACTGTTATATCCTTTTGAGCAGATTGAATTTCAGGTACTTTTTTGAGGAGGGATGGACCCTGATCTAGAAGTCTGTCTGATTGCCTGTCTGACCATGACTGTTGTCTCCATCCTGAACAGTTGGAAGGATAAGCTCGTTTAGGGCTGAGAGGGGTATGAAAGGTCTCCAGTCTCCAGATGCCTTTTCTACAAGAAAGAGTCAACTGAAGAAGCCTGGGGACCCATCAACGATTTCTTGAAGCTGGGTTTGGCGACGCTAATTATCTTTCCACTTAGTTCTTCGTGTCAAGAGCCCTTAGGCTTCAGTCACGGAGGACGATGGCCGTAATTTTGGAAGAACGGCAGATGACATAGACATGGTTCTTGCTATAGGTGTTCTAGATGTCAGTGTTGAGAACTCTCTATTGCCTTGTGAATTGAGTACCGAGAGAGACTCCGAAGCCTTGCATTTTATTAAGATTATGAGCCTCATTCGCCAATTAATGGGTTTTGATGAACCTCCCTCTGAGCAGACTGCTAACGATGGTGCATTATTGACGCTACCTCTCCACAGACTCAGAGCCCCAGAATCAGGTTTGACGTAGCTCTCTCCAATCAGAATAAGGACACACTTTTTGAGTTTCTGAATACTCATCTCCGCAACAAAAAACTCACTACAGGCGAGCAGATCCTCAAAGCTTCCTCCCTTACCTCTGTCATACCAGAGATGTTTTTATGTTAACTCTTGTCACTTTTCATCTTTCAGAGTCCGCTTCCTATTGATCCTGATGTGGCTAACTTAGTACCATTAGTACCGGGGCAAAGACTACCGAATCCACCCGCCACAATTTCAGGGCATGAACTGGTTAACATGGAGGTAGCAGCTATATTAATTATACATATACATGTTCATGGATAGACCACTGGTCTGGGGCACTTTCTTGTTTTGCCATATCACAAGACCTCAAGGGCAAGCATGTGCAGAAATTTTCAAGGACGGGTGCTAAAGCCTTCATCAGGATGTCTTCCTTGGGGAAATCATGTTATTAAGAGGTGCGACGCTGTTTTATCCAGATGCTCTAGATAGCTGTCCCCTAGAGATGCTCTGATCCTAAGAAACTCGGACCTAGTTAACTCTCCCTCCCTTTTTTCTGTCCTCAGATGTAACAGAGGCAATTGAAAAGGTAAAGAGGATGGGGCAAAACCCTATAGTAAGCAGAGCAGCAGCACCAAGGTTACTCACTCCTAACAACTTGCCTTATAGGCCAGCCTCCCAACAGAGATTACTTCTCTTTTCTATGGATGCTTAACAACCTGAGCAGTAGAATTCTAGATCCACCTTTCATCAGAAAGGACATCCCTCTGGTCAAAAAGGACGTGCTGGTAGAAGTTCACACTAGGGAGGGTATGCCATCCAGCTTACCTCCAATGTGGGGATACCTACAATGCTCTTGGCAAAGGTGTCAGGACTTGGGGACCGACCCTTGGATAGTAAAAGTCCTTCGTTCACGGTACCGCATTCCCTTCATAGACTGTCCACTTCCTCTGACCAGGAATCTGATCCAACCATACTATTTGAAGGATCAACAAATTACCTACGCTAGTCAAAGGAAGTCTCCAAGTTGCTAAACAAACAGGTTGGAGACCCATCATAGACCTTTCCCTCTTGAACCTCTATTTTACAGACAATGTTCAAGATGGAGACCCTAACCTCTGTTCTCCAGGCTTTCAAGAACAATAACTAACTTCCGACCATAGGCTAGAAAGATGCCTACTTTCAGGTCCCCATCAATCCTTCCTTGAGGAAATACCTAAGGTTTGCCTTTTGAGACAAGGTTTTCTAATTCAGGGTGTTGTGCTTTGGCTTGTCTACAGCCCCTCAAGTCTTCACCAAAGTCTTTGTCCTTGTCTCAGCCTGGGCATCAGGCTCATGAAATATCTAGACGACTGGCTTCTCTTAGCAGAATCCTGAGCTCTCTTGCTGAAACACAGAGACCCTCTGCTGGATCTGTGCAAGGGTTTAGGGGTCCAACTGAATCTGCAGAAGTCCAGCCTTGTCCCCAAACAGTCTATCAGGTATTTGGGCATGGCCATAGACTCAGTGCAAGCCAAAGCCTTCGCTTCAGCAGACAGAATAACAAGGTTCAGGTCATTGGAAACAACCCTTCTGAAAGGGGACCTCCTGTCTGCCCTGACATAACAGAAGTTGTTAGGCCATCTCTCCTCGTTAGAAAAACTTTCCTTTGGTGGGGAGGTTGCATCTGTTCTTGGTTCAGTGGGCTCCAAAGACCCAGTGTTCACAAGCTTCAGACCATCCTGCAACCCTGTTGCAAGTACCTCAGGAGAAAATATTAGACTTCCTATGGTAGCTGGACAAGGAGAATCTGTTAGCAGGACCCCACCCCCCTGCAGGCTCCCCTTCCACAGCTCCTGTTGTTCGCAGATGCATGGGGTGGGGCACTCCTCTGGGGAAGAAACAAATCTCGGGGCCTACGGTCAGAAGAGGTCAGTAGCTTACACACAAACTTTCTGGAAATTAAATTGGCGCAACCAGCATTAATCCCCTTCGCAAAGACTTTGAAAGGTCACACTGTGGTGTTGATGAGCAACAACTCTATGGTAGTTATCTATATCTCCAAAACAGGAGGCACAGCCTCTCTCCTGCTATGCAGTCTAGCAATAGAGGTTCTCAAGTGGACACAGTCCCAGTCGATCTCTCTCTTGGCGAGGTTTATTCCTGGGAAGAGAATCGTCATTTCAGACCATCTGAGCCATAGAGGGATGACAGTTGGTCTTTGCTTCCTGTAATTGTAAAGAGACTTGTCACTTTGTTGGGTTCCCCGTTTCTGGACATGTTCGCCACTCATCTGAATCACAAACTCCCAGTATATTGCTCTCCAGTCCCAAGCTGCAGTAATGGAAGACACATTTCAACACCTATGGGACGGTTTAGACTTTTACGTTTTTCCCACCGTTCTGTCTGATTTGTCAGACATTGAAGATTCAGAAAATCTAAGGGAGTCAGAGTAACGCTAGTGACCCCAAGGTGGCTAATAGCAGAGTAGTATTCAGTCCTACTGGAACTTCTCACAGAAGTATCAAGAGAATTTCTAGAATGGTCAAACCTCCTACGCCAACCTCACATAAGAAAATCGCACAATGCAGTACATTGCCTATCCCTTCGTGGCTGGAGAGTATCCAGTGTCTCCTTCGAAAGAAAGGCTTCTCACAATCAACTGTGAAGCAGTTTTCCAGATACTTCCTAAATTCTTCGACAGCAGTTTAGAAGGCAAAGTGGAGAATCTGTGATTGGTGTCATAGGGGGAATATTGCTCCACTCAAAGCCCCTATTTCCCTGATTGCAGTCTTTTTAGTGTCCCTGCGGAACAAGAGATTTAAAGGCCGCTCATGAATGGAAGAGGCAAGGGACAGTAACATTGTCCTAGCAAGCAGGACAATGTCCTAGAGACTGACCATATATACATATGATCAGTGCCTAAGCCTTCTCTCCACCCAAGCTAGGACCAAGGAGGGCCAGGCAATGACTGCTGATGACTCAGCAGATAGACCTATAGGCTCCCCCAAACCCTCTATCCTTAGCTCACAAGGATGGGGTTGCAGTGACCAAAAGATCTAACAAGTTTGAGCGGGACTCGAACTCCAGTCTAGCGATCACCAGGCAGGGACGTTATCAACGGGCCCTTTCAGTCACTGTGGTGAAATGATACTGCTCAGCCTTGAACTAAGTATTCACTCTGAAGAGACTGGATCTCTCCAACTCTTGGGAACTCTGAGCCCTGATTAGAAGTTTCGAGCAGTCTTGCCCTCCTCCAGAATTAAAAATCCCTTCCTGGGATGTGACTAAGGTCCTACAGGCCTTGAAAATAGAACCATACAAATATATGCATAAAGCCTTAGACTGAGTTTACCTTAAACACAGTCTTCCTTCTTGATTTAGCTTCAGCTAAGAGAGTGGGCGAATTACATGATCTATTTCATCTTATATCACATTCCAGAGGGTGGAGAGAACTAGCTTTATCCTTTGTTCATGAATTTGTGGCTAAAACCCAAAATCCAGTTGATAATGATCTCAATTTAACTCTTTTGCAATCTTGTCTCTCAAAGGTAACTGGTGACCTGAATGACATATTACTATGTCCTGTAAGAGCATTACGTAAATATTTGAAGAGAACACAATATCTTGGGCCCAAAATCTCATATTTGTTTGTGAGCACTGGCTGCTTTTAAAAGAAAGTTTTCAGACACTTTCTTTCTGATTGAGAGAAACTATCATGAGAGCCTATAAATCCTCAGGGGAAGTCTCCAAGAGCCCGCTTCGAGCACATATGTGTGGGCTTGCCGCAACCTTAGCATTCTGCAAAAACCTCTCGGTAGCACAAATTCTAAAAGGAGGAGTTTGGAAGAGATGACCTAAATTTTACAAACCGCTACCTTAAAGATTGCACACACAGGCCCTTGAATACCTTTTCTACAGGCCCTATTGTTGCTGCACAACAAATAGTCTAACCTCTTATGGGATAAGTAACTGCTCTTATCCCAGACATTTATTATTCTCTGCATTATAAGGGTATATAATGAGTATAAAGGTGAATGGCAATCTTGATCGGACTTGAAGCCCTCGCTTGAAATCCCCCTAATGCAAGAATACCTTGTTTTTGTTTTGTGTATTGGTTGATGTATTGATGATATATTGAATATATTAATATGAAACATTAGGTTTTCATATCACTTCACCCTGATAAAGCTCTCGAGAATGGAACAGAAGGCCCTGCCTCGTACGAGCCGGCTACACTGTTCACAAATAAGGCCCTTTGATCTCTTGCTATTACTATAGTAATTATATATTGAGAGATAAGGGCAGACCCCCTACCTTCACCGAAACTTCTTCCCACCCAAGAGGATTTGCAGCACTTTGTGCCTGTGTTCTAGAAGTGTGCCCACAACAACTCTGTATTGTTGTGGGGAGAGCAACGAGGAACCTAGAACATAAACCAACTTGACCAAAACTTCAGAGTTGAGTGAGAGGTAGTTTCAAATTGTCAATTGTTGTTACCGGAAAAACTTTAAGTTTTGCACTTATCTATTGGTTGTTAAAGTGTGATGAGTGTTTTCAAATGCGCTTTGCCGAGTTAGCAGTTAGGAACCAGAGAGAAAATACAGGAACTTGATCTAAAGGTACGTATGATTGTTTGATTAAGTAGGTCAGGTTTCTCTTACTCCAGTTTTTATCATTAGATATTATTTGTTTCTTAGGTTCCGTTTTGTTTCCTTATAACAATAGGGCACTGTGGCTTTATATATATATATATATATATATATATATATATATATATATATATATATATATATATATATATATACTGTGTATACCATATAATGGTATGGCAATGTGGGTATATATAGGTCTATATATACATGCATGTACACCTTATAATGGTATGGCACTGTGAGGGTAATATATATATATATATATATATATATATATATATATATATATATATATATATATATATATATATATATATATATATATATAAAATATATATATATGTATATGTATATATATATATATATATATATATATATATATATATACACACAGTATATACACAGTATATATACAGGTGTATGTGACATCTTAATATTTTTTTTTAGTTAAGAGTAGGGTAGGCAGGTCAGGATAATAGGTTCAATTATAGAACAGTGCAATATTTGTTAGGACATTGGAACTAACATAATTGAATAGATCTTTGCAAATACAGTAAGGTTAAGGAAGAAATGTGTTCGTGTTTTTTATATATTTAGATAATTGGAAATAGAAGTGAGGTCCATGTTCAAACAGATGCTGGAGCACAAAGCTATAACTCACCCCTTTGTTATGTGTATTCACCCCTTTGTTAAGTTTGTATAATTGATAATTAATGCCGAAATACTAGCTCACGGGGCTAATGCGTGTAGCGGAACATGTTCCGCTTGCCAGAACCTAGGAGCAAAGAGATAGTGTTTAATCATGAACGAAGTGAACAGCAGAGCAAAAGCCAGTAAATCATTACTGTAATTAATTAAGGAAGAATTTGTAGTAAATTGAACACTGCTACAAACGACTTCATAGAAAGTGAGATGGAAAAATTCTGATTTTTGTGTCCGTAAGTCCTGGCAAACATAATTTGCTTTTTTTTTTAGTGTTTCATTACTATTACTTGGTTTTGGTTATGGTATAACTTTTATTTATTACGATGACTGGTGGAAACAACGAAGTTTAGAAAAGTTAATTTACGGTAAATATCAATCCAATTAGATTAGTATTCAATATTTTTAAGGTGTTTCGAATGTAATTGATGACGATACCTAGCGCAAAACTATAGATTTTCACTATGGTAATCGACCCACCATAAATGAAAAACTATTGATTTCTGCAAGAAATCATTCTAAAAAATGCATAAAATAACTAGTCTTCTTGCTATAAACGGTTTATTGGATCATTCTATAATTTTACCGGATAATGTACAGTAGTGTAGGTTAGGTTTGGACGTTTTTAATAATTTTTTTTAACCTAGACCCGGCTACTGTACCTGCATATGATTTTATCCCAGAGCTATTTCCCCTGGCCGGATTCTGTCACTTCCTTAGATCCTATAACTTGCTGTAGGTGGCATTTTGCTCAGATGATGGCTGGAAGCAGTCATTTTGAAATGGCTCAGTGGGATCCTGCTTTACCAGACCCAAGAGCAGTTTTTCTTATTCAATCAGAGCAATAATTAAGATAGGCAATGCAAGAAATTGTAGTGCATCAACCCTTGGTTTTAGCTTTCCAGACAGAAGCAACGGAATGATTAATTAGAAGAAAATTAGATGAAATTTCCATTTTCTGTGTGAATGGTTTCTTAGTCCACTGATCTACAAAGATGCCACTCAATACTACCTTATTATATCAAAAAGATATGGCCTAACCTAAATCACCACCACATAACCTTACCTATGTTTGTGTGCCCTTGTTAGCCCTGTGACCTCTAATTTTCTTCTTCATATCAAGTTTAGTTGGCAGGTGTGTCCATTGTTCTACAAACTTCAAATCTTGGTTTTTAATGTAGGCATCTCTGATCATTAATGTTTTCCCACCAGCTTTTATGAAATGTTTATGTGGAATCCCAAGGGGAGACCAAAGATTTTGGGTTGGAAATCCAAAAAAGCTAGACTAAATAGGTAAATTTTCATAGTAGCCTACAGTATAATAACCCTAACAGAGAAAGTACAAGATTTTTCTGGTGTATTTGAAGGCAATTTTTACAGTTCTGATGATGATATTTGTCAGAAACCAGCATTTTTCAAGTTATAAGAAATGAAACTATGAGAGATTACTGTAGTGCCATATGTGGATGAGATCATGATGAGGGGTAGACGGAGATAGTTTGGTCACGCTCTTTACTCTCCCTAAGAGAGATTAGTTCACCAAACATTTAGCTGGGCTCCAAAAGGTACTAGAAGAGTTGGAAAATGAAGGCCTACATGGCTAAGTATTATGAAGCATGAAGTAGGAGATGATGAATGGAGAAGTATTTATTTAAAAGCTCAAGATAGAGACAACTGGCGAAATCTAACCGAGGCCCTTCGTGTCAATAGGCGTAGGAGGAGATCATGATAATGATGAAGGAAAACAGTCTAAGAGGTACAACATAACCTAAGGTTTCCTCCTGAGCGAAGGCGACTACGGTCCCCATGTAACAACTCCCCATTCTCCATGACCCTACCTTATTCTAAAATAGGTTATATTCTTGTGTTGACTTTCCAGTTTTCTTCCCGTGTGAAATATGGACTGTTCCTACACGAATAGAAACCCGTAGTTTTTAATAGGAGTTTGATTTCAGTGGTGCTAGTAGCTGGTGGATGGCGGATAAGCTCCTCCTATCCAACAGGTCAGTAAGTAGACGGTTTGTGTTTGGCCCCAGAGCAGTACTGTACACACTTTTCTGGTTGTTGCAATCTGTTCTTTTTCTTTGTTGTGATGGATGCTTTCTAGTAAGTTTGGTAGCAACTGTGGCAGTTTTATGAGTAGGCACCCTGAGGATCAGCATCTACATTGTGCTTTCTTCCTACGCATACGGCAATATAAACCTTTGACTCTTAATAGGAGTATGAACGATCATTCAAACTTCTAACAAGGGAGTAGTAGTAGGGCCTATCTAGCAGTGTGGCGGATAGGCTCCCTCCAACCCCCCAGGTAGTGTAACCTTCACTTTGACTTTGGCAACCAGAAAGTACTGACCTGCTGCTCAGTGTACTCATATTTATGTCTTCGCGGATTCAGTCATTCGTAATACAGAGAAACGTATCATCTGTTAAATGAAAAATCACTTATTCGCGGATTTGTGATAAGGTCTCCCGTGGCGTGACCATTTCAAACCGACCGTGCTCCTTTGCACCCGGCATGTTTCGTGCTGTTTTATTGTTACTGTATGTACAATATTACATTTAGTGTACACATAAGTGCGATGATGACTCATGTTATGCCTACCTTAGTCTTCCTGTGTACATAGTACATGGGTCTACATGTACTGTACACTTATTGAAATGTGTTTATTCATTGACACAATACTTATACTGTGATAGAAACCAAGTATAAACATTATTAATCAGTACATTGGATTACTTAGTGTTTTAGTTGACCGCACATAGGCAATGGGCAGCGAGTTGGTAGGTTAAGAGTTAACCCATCTTAGGGAAGCAAGTATTCGTGGATTCTTGCTTTTTTCGCGTGTCTCTGCGAATAAGTACCATAATACGTTCTCACCTTGTGTGCAATGCGAAATGTTACCTATAGGGAATGTACCCTTCCCTAAAAATGTGTATCAGTATTTCGGTTCATGTACATTATTCACTGCTCTTGCTGGATTCAATGTGAATGGACACCTCTCACCTATTCTTCGGTGACTTTTTGGTCACAGAACTGGCATCTGCTTCATTCCATCATTCCCAGTACATGATACTACTGAGAAAGGAACCTTTGATTGTTTTCATGGCTTGTATGGTCTACGAGATATTTCATTCATGAGCATTAAGTTTTCCTCTGGCTTTTTCACTCCCTGTTTCATCTTCACAGGAATGTTCTGATTGTGTTCTCTCCTGGCAAGACAAGTCTTCACGTGATTTTTCTTTACAATCATGATTTTCTTTATGATTTGCCATATACTGTGATTGGGAACCTTACGATTGGAAGCCGGGATTGGGAATCATATGATCTGCAGCTGAGATTGGAACTTACCAGATAGATAGCCATGAACGAGAATCATTCAACCAGGAACTGAAACTCATTCTTCAGGTGATAGTTAGTTACCTTAAAGATACCAGGTAACTCATTTACAAATTTCTGTTACCTGTTCCTACCGGCCCCTAAGAGGAGAAAGATGATGTCACCAAAGTATAGAACGACTGATCTGGCTGAGTCTTGTGAGACTTCACCCAATTCCTCAGCATTGTTTCATGGGAGGAGCAATGCTGCACCAAAGCCAGTCCCTGAAAGAGGTTTTCTGTAAGAGATAAGGGAACACACGCTACTACTACCGGTGATTGGTTTTAGGCGAGACTGAGCACGAGCCCTTCTGGTGAAGATCACTCAAAATGCCATTCCAGTCTGCTTGAGATTTTATGTAAATCTTACATGAGTAAGAAACATCTGGGACAGTCTGTTCATTCTTCACTACTGATGAAATCAAGGCATGACTAGATGTCTCAACCGGAGAACAAATCTTACTTGTTATAACACCAAGATACATGTGCACCTATGTGTATTTTCATTTTTAAATATTTAACTTAGCCGGTGAATATATAATAGCTGACGCCTCCGGCGGCTCGACAGGAAAACACAAAAACTCGCGAGCGATCGCTATGAAGGTTGCGGGTGTGCCCACCAGCGCCAACTATCGGCCAGATACCGCATATACATGTAAACAGCTCCAATTCTTCTCTGTCGGTCTGATCGACAAGACGTACCATTATTCGCTGTTAACCTGGAGTTTTTCAACAGTCTTGGTGAAGTACTTCCTTTTGGTTTGAGCTTTCGCAGTGCAGGTGTTTTATCTTCAACTTAAACTATTGAACTCTTTTTTGGATAGATTTAATTGTTGATTACTTTGGATTGTTTTTTGGACTTTCTTTGACTTTTCAAAATGGCCGACCCTTCCCTTAATACGGAAGTGTGTTTTAGGCTTTTAGCAATTATCTTATCACGTTATAAATTGTTGTTGTTAATTATAGATTTTCCTCTATATATTTTATATCTCACCCGCCTTTATTAGGCCTCTTCGATTAGCTTTCCATTTATACTAAACATCAATATAAATTTTAATGTTTTGTTTATATGCGGCCTTACCTATTCCTCCCCTAGTCCGAGAGTAGGCGGTCCTAATTTGGAAACCGAAGTTAAACAACGTTGAGCCCATTCAACTTTTATTTTCGTTAAGTTTAAATCATTTGCTCTGTAAGAGTTATTAAATGAATATTTTTTATTAGATATTTTATGAAAGATTTTCTTTGAATAGTCTTCGTGCTGTTTCAAAGATGAACTAACGTTTGGTTTATTTATGCTACGCAGTTTGCGCTCTATCGTTACGATAGAGAAAGAGAGAATCACGGTTTCACTTTGCAGAAAGAGTAAATCGATTTTGACGTTTTGTTCATTCTTCTTTCAAACTGAAATGTTTTAAATACTAATTTAAAGAACTTGTTAATTTTCAATTTCTTAGTCCTTTCAGTTTTTTTCCTTTGGTCAAATAACCTGTTTATTGACGAAAGGTGAGTGGGCTTTTCTCTTCGTTGTGAAATCAAGAGAGAGAGAGAGAGAGAGAGAGAGAGAGAGGAAGAGAGAACGTTCCGATCTTTATTCTCGTCCCAAGCGAGTAACGTTGTTCTCGAGTCAGTTTTTTACTCTTGTCCCAAGTCTCTGTACGGGGAGTAAGGATAAAACGTTTTTAGTTTTTATTCTCGTCCCATGGCACTTTACGGTGAGAGATTGAAAATGTAGTTTTGAATGAACTAGTGTTTAGTCTCCTCCCCAGTCACTGATCCTTTTATCTTTATATATTTCCGTTTTATTCGATATATATGTTTACTGTTTTTTTGCTTGTATTAATGTGCTTACATTATACGACTTATTTTGCAATTATAACCTTTTGATGTAGGGGAGAATTGCGTGCTTCAGGTAGAAATCAGTTTTTATTCATGCCTAATGTGAAATTATTGAAAAATTCGATTTCAGTGAAGTAAGTGCAAAAACAGAAAATTGTAGTGATAAAGTGATAATTGCGCAAAGTGATTATCAGTGTTGCGACCGAGGGTTCGTCTGTTCGTGCCTGTCGTTCGCCTAGTCCGAGACCTCTTGCAAGCTCCCATGCCCCAGGGAGAAGTAATGTCGTAGGACTTATGGGTTCGAGAGACTTTAACCAACGAACAGACGTTCCCTCTATGGTCAGGCGTGTCTCGTCAAGACCGCCCCTACCATAAGACGAGCGAGACGGTTTTCTCCTCGTCATCCGAAGGCTTATCGCGTAAGAAACCGTGGAGCAAGGTTTCGAGACCCTTAAAGCGAAAGTCAGTCCCTTCAGGACAGGTCCAGCGTCCTGGTTGTAGCCATTGGGACAGCTCTGACCCTGTGCAGTCATCGGAAGACTGCTCGACGCCTAAACAGAAGCATAACACAGGCTCCGAGAGTCTTAGTGTAGGCAAGGTTTTGCAGTCACAGACGTTACCCTCGTCTCTTACCGCACCCATTCCCGTTGATCCTAAATGGGTTGTACTGCAAGTCATGCAGAATAAGCTTGCCTCTCTTATGGAGGACTATTCTGCTGAGCAGGTTCACGATGATCCTCGCCGCTTAGCTGATCGAGATCCTGGCCGTCAGCCGCCCAAACGAGCCTTTGCTCGTCCTGTTGACGTTGACGTTACAAAGTCACGTCAGTCACGTTTTGTAGAGCCTCACTCGATGCAGTCCAGTGTTGACTTTCAGCCGCTTGTGGACGTTCAGCCGCTGCCGCATGCTCTTGTTGACGTTCAGGACGTTCGCCAACCAGCGAAGTTGACTTGGTTTGACGTTGAGCGTCAAGCACCGCAGTCAAGAGTTGTTTTGACTGCTCAGTCTAGGCAGTCAAGGCAGTCTCGAGTTGACGTCGAGCGTCCTCCCGCACCTGTTGTTGTTGCTGGTCAGTCCTTTAAGCAGTTACATGACATAGCGTCCTTGACTGCTACTGATGCTCCTTTGCGTGTGAACTCTGCTTGTCAAGCATTGCCACCACGGCAGGTCTCTCCCTTGCTTGAGACTCGGCAATTGTCGGACGAGGTTCCTTCAGATGAGGAAGTTGCTGATCCCCCTCCTACTGATATTCCCTTGGGGACTCTGTCAGACGGAGAGGAGCCTAAAGCTGCTCAGCCCTCTATGGACTTTAAATAAATCATGCTGATTTTTAAGGATCTTTGTCCGGATCTTTTTGTAACTGCTGCTCCTCGTTCGCCTAAACGTCAGAGTTTACACTAGGCCTAGCTACTTCGAAGCCGTTGTTTTCTAAGCTAGTGCTCTCTCGCTCTTCTAATAGAGCTTTACGTTTGCTAGGCGACTGGTTGATCACCAGGAGGAGTTTGGGGGAGACAGCCTTTGCTTTCCCTCCTTTTAAACTGGCTTATAGAGCGAGAGTCTGGTATGACACGGGAGAAGTTCTCGGCTTGGGAGTTCCTGCCTCTGCCCAGATAGACTTCTCAAACCTCATAGACTCTCCCTGGCGCCTGGCCATGAGACGCTCCAAGATTTTATGGTCGGCTTCAGAGCTAGACCATCTCCTGTTAGGAGTTTTTTTTTTCGAGCGTTTGAAGTTTTGCTGTACAATTATGTCATGCATAAACAAGGCTATCAGGGATGGCTCCAATAATCTGACAGCCACGTTCTCTGCAGGAACAAGACTATCAGGGATGGCTCCAATGATCTGGCAGCCACGTTCACTGCAGGAGTACGTAAGAGGCAAGTGCGCTCAATGTGTTCATTGTCAAGACAAACTTCACGATGAAGTCTACCAAGCTGTCTTGACAGCTTTAATGGAAGGCGACTGGATGGTCTCTCTCGACCTTCAGGATGCATACTTCCACATTCCTATACACCCGGATTCCCAACCGTTTCTGAGGTTTGTTTACAGGAATGTGGGGTACCAGTTTCGAGCCCTGTGCTTTGGCCTCAGTCCTGCTCCTCTCGTGTTTACGAGGCTCATGAGGAATGTGGCAAAATTCCTCCATCTATCGGGAATCCGAGCCTCCCTGTACTTGGACGACTGGCTTCTCAGAGCATCGTCCAGTCATCGCTGTCTGCAGGATCTACATTGGACGTTGGGTCTGGCCAAGGAGTTGGGTCTGGCCAAGGAGTTGGGACTTTTGGTCAACCTAGAAAAGTCCCAACTGATCCCATCCCAGACTATTCTATATTTGGGGATGGAGATTCGCAGTCCAGTTTTTCGGGCTTTTCCGTCTGCCACCCGAATAGAACAAGCCCTGCTCAAAGTCCAAATAATGCTGAAAAGAGAACGTTTGTTCAGTCAGGAGTTGGATGAGTCTCGTAGGGACTCTCTCATCCCTGGAGCAGTTTGTCTCGCTAGGGAGACTACACCTTCGGCCTCTCCAGTTCCATCTAGCCTCTCACTGGAACAAGGACAAGACGTTAGAGACGGTATCAATCCCAGTCTCCGAACCAGTAAAGGCATGCCTGAAAGGGTGGGACAGCAATATCAGTCTGAGAGAGGGACTATCCCTAGCAGTCAAGAACCCAAACCACGTGTTGTTCTCAGACGCGTCGGATTTGGGTTGGGGTGCGACCCTGGACGGTCGGGAATGCTCGGGTCTGTGGACCTCAAGTCAGAAGAGCATGCACATCAACGGCAAGGAGCTATTAGCAGTCCACTTGGCCTTGATGAAATTCGAAAGCTTTCTTCGAAACAAAGTGGTAGAGGTCAACTCAGACAACACCACAGCTTTGGCGTACATCTCCAAGCAAGGAGGCACACACTCCCTCACGCTGTACGAGATCGCAAGGGACCTTCTCATATGGTCAAGAAATCGAGGCATCTCCCTGTTGACGAGATTCATCCAGGGGGACTTGAACGTCTTGGCAGACTGTCTCAGTCGGAGGGGTCAGGTGATACCCACGGAATGGACCCTCCACAAGGACGTGTGCAAGAGTCTTTGGGCGACTTGGGGTCAACCCACCATAGACCTCTTTGCCACCTCGTTGACCAAAAGGTTACCAATCTATTGCTCACCAGTCCCAGATCCAGAAGCAATCCACATAGACGCGTTTCTACTGGATTGGTCTCATCTGGACTTATATGCATTCCCACCATTCAAGATAGTCAACAAGGTACTGCAGAAGTTCGCCTCTCACGAAGGGACAAGGTTGACGTTGGTTGCTCCCCTCTGGCCCGCGAGAGAGTGGTTCACCGAGGTACTTCAATGGCTGGTAGACTTTCCAAGAAGTCTTCCTCTAAGGGTAGATCTCTTACGTCAGCCCCACGTAAAGAATGTTCATCAAAGCCTCCCCGCGCTTCGTCTGACTGCCTTCAGACTATCGAGAGACTCTCAAGAGCTCGAGGCTTTTCGAAGGAGGCAGCCAGTGCGATTGCGAGAGCTTCTACCATCAGAGTATACCAGTCGAAGTGGGAAGTCTTTCGAGACTGGTGCAAGTCAGCATCTGTGTCCTCTTCCAGTACCTCTGTAGCCCAAATTGCAGATTTTCTTTTACATCTGAGAAATGTTCGCTCCCTCTCAGCTCCCACGATTAAGGGTTACAGGAGCATGTTGGCTTCGGTCTTTCGTCATAGAGGCTTAGATCTTTCCAACAATAAAGATCTCCAAGATCTCCTTAAGTCTTTTGAGACCTCTAAGGAACGTCGTTTGGCAACTCCTGGATGGAACTTAGACGTGGTCCTAAGGTTCCTCATGTCAGACAGGTTTGAGCCATTACATTCAGCCTCCCTGAAGGATCTCACCCTCAAGACGCTTTTCCTAGTGTGCTTGGCTTCGGCTAAAAGGGTCAGTAAAATTCATGCCTTCAGTAAGAACATCGGCTTTTCTACAGAAAAAGCCACATGTTCACTTCAACTTGGTTTCCTGGCCAAAAATGAACTGCCTTCTCGTCCTTGGCCTAAGTCCTTTGATATACCTTGCCTGTCAGAGATCGTAGACAACGAACTTGAAAGAGTGCTGTGTCCAGTTAGAGCTCTTAAGTTCTACTTAGCTCGTACTAAGTCCTTACGAGGTGGATCTGAGGCATTATGGTGCTCAGTTAAGAAACCATCATTGCCTATGTCAAAGAATGCTTTGTCATATTTTATCAGATTTTTAATATGAGAGGCTCATTCTCACTTGAATGAAAAAGACCGATGCTTGCTTAAGGTTAAGACGCATGAAGTAAGAGCTATAGCAACTTCCGTGGCCTTTAAGCAAAATAGATCTCTGCAAAGTATTATGGACGCGACCGTTTGGAGAAGCAAGTCGGTATTCGCGTCATTTTACTTAAAAGATGTCCAGACTCTTTACGAGGACTGCTACACACTGGGTCCATTCGTTACAGCGAGTGCAGTAGTGGGTAAGGGTTCTACCATTACATTCCCTTAATTCCAATATCCTTTTAATCTGCTCTTGAAATGTTTTTTAATTGGGTTGTACGGAAGGCTAAGAAGCCTTTCGCATCCTTTTTGATTTGGCGGGTGGTCAAATGTCATTTCTTGAGAGCGCCCAGATTAGGGGTTTGATGAGGTCCTGTTGTATGGGTTGCAGCCCTTGATACTTCAGCTCCTGGGAGTCTTTCAGCATCCTAAGAGGATCGCTGGGCTTCGTGAGGAAGACAGACTAACAAGGCAGAGTAATCGTCTAAGTCAACTTCCTTACCAGGTACCTATATATATTTGGGTTTCGTTATGATATAACTGTCAAAAACTCTAAGCATATATGCTGTAAACTTAATTAACTCTGGTCTCTACCCACCACCATGGGTGTGAATCAGCTATTATATATTCACCGGCTAAGTTAAATATTTAAAAATGATATTTTAATTATAAAATAAATTTTTGAATATACTTACCCGGTGAATATATAAATTAAAGGCCCCCCCCTTCCTCCCCGATAGAGACCCAGCGGGATGAGAAGAATTGGAGCTGTTTACATGTATATGCGGTATCTGGCCGATAGTTGGCGCTGGTGGGCACACCCGCAACCTTCATAGCGATCGCTCGCGAGTTTTTGTGTTTTTCTGTCGAGCCGCCGGAGGCGTCAGCTATTATATATTCACCGGGTAAGTATATTCAAAAATTTATTTTATAATTAAAATATCATTTTGTAACTGTAATGATGATACCATAATCCATTTTTATTTACCCTTTCAAACTTCCTAGCCTGCAACCTCTTTCCCTTATATGCTAACACCAGAACATTATTTTGTATTGATCCACTAACCATAGTGCCTAATACAACTGAGAATATTTTCGTCACGTTATTTGAACGAAAGGATTAGCAAGATAAATGAAACTTGGAAGAAAAGATACTTATCTTTTGCCAAGTGGAATGATGAGTGTAGATATTATTTAATTTAAAGCTTATAAATAACATAGTTTTCATGTCTAATAAGAATGATTTAATTCCGGATACCAACTTAAATGGAATGCTATTTTGAAGAATGAAATGGCCATGAACATAACATTGTAGAAACCTTCAAGAAAAAGGATTATATCTTTAGTCATTATCAATATAACATAAAAACAGGAAAAGAAAAAGACTTATTTCATTGATCACATGTGGATTTATTTAGTTCTGTGGATCCAGAATGATTTTACAGGCTTTACCTCCAATAAGATCCTGAAAAGCATGTTCATACTGTGTCATTTTCATCTCATGAGATATCACTGGATCAACTTTCACGAGACCATCTGCGATAAGTTTTTCACACTCTTTCCAAGTATGGAAGATCCTGTAAAAAAAGAATGCAAAAGCTTTTTATTAGCAATTAAAAGAGAGTTTAATAAAATAAAGAAGAACTAGGTAATAAAGTAGTTTCTAAAATATTGACTTGCAGGTTAACCGATAATGTCTGTAACAGGATCACTTACCTGGTGAGTAATTTGAATGGATTAAGAATAAAGGTAAAAAATATTGATGAAAGAACTAACAATACCTTTTTTACGGATACTGCAGCAACTATTGAAAAATCTTTAGCAACTTTTAGATGACATCTTTGAGGTGAAACAGATTATAGAATATATCAATTGTAAACACTGTGCACTGTCCATCACAGCATTTTTCATGTTGATGGATGAGTGAGGGTCTTTTGGATTAAAAAATCCTCTAAAATATCTCTGCATTTATGATTATTTTTATTCTTGTTTCTCTGAAGCTAAATTAGCCTCTTGGCTATTACAGTAGTAACATGGTGGTAGATCGATCCTAGCCCGAGACCATGAGTTTAAGCTGTTTACTGGGGAGGCCACTGCTGTGCTTGGATACCACAGTGGGGGGGGGGGGCTTGCTTGCCCGGCTGATGGTCCGGTGAGCATCTATTCTGATGAAGCTGGAACTGAAATCAGACACCTTTAACTTTTAAACTGACTATGGTAGTTTATTTTTTCTGCCCAATAAAATTAAGACACACTTACTTGATCTTGATGCTTATGGAAGTTTGTAAACTAAATTAGTATCTCTCCTTTGTTTTTAATAAAGCAGCTGAATTTTTAGCTACCAAATTGTCTTAGAGGTTACATTTGCACTTGTTAGAGAATAGGTAATCTTACTATTGGGTTAATTGGATTGTATCTATAGAGCCATGTCAATTACTATCCAATTTCCTTAATCTCATCTTATTAAAAGGTTTTGAACACCTGTTGCCAAAATGTCTGATATGCTGAAAGTAATCATGTTTCTTAGTTTGTCTGTTGCAAGGACATTGGGGCTATACTGTAGATACTCTTCTTACAATCTCCATTGTTGTGCATAAATTGTTTGATAGTCATGAAGTTTGCATTATTAGTCTTGACTTTTTTTATATGATTGGACTTGACTTTTCAAACCTAAGCAGATGAGAGTCAGTGGATCATTTATAAGAATTACCAAACTCTTGACCTACAGATTACAGAGAGCATATGCTGATGAACTACAGGAAATCAGTGTCCGTTGTTCTTCAAGGCAGTGTTCATGGCCTGTTACTTTTAATTTTATATATGCATGATAAGTAGTTTTGCCTTGAAAACAAGCTTTTTGCAGATGCAGTTGATGCTACTGTCTTTGCATCAACTCCATCTCTAAACGTTGACCTGTGGTAGCTGAGATCTAGATGAAATTAGTGTATGGTAAAAATCATAGGGCATTTAGTTAAACTAAAAAATGATAAGTATGATTGTATGTTGGTCAATTGTAATAGATACTCCTTACTTGGATATTTTCATTAACAATATTTCTTTGACTAATTGCAGCTTATCCAAAAATGGTAGGGGATTCTTGATTCCAAATTTGATGATAAAAAACATATCCCATTTTCATCTTTGATTTGTATAGTAAGGAAGTCTTTCAGATTTTTTGGAGATTTACCCATCATGTGGTTATGTCTCAAATGATTTATTCTGTTCTATCTAATTTCCAACAGTTGACTCATCTTAGCTTGTTGGATGAAAACTTGCATTCCTTTTTGTTCATCATCCTTGGTCTGGATATTCATCTCAGGCCCCTTTCGTTCAATTACCTGTTTAAGCTATTTAATAATTTTAGCTATCCTTTACATTAGCATCTTCTCAAACTATACTGTCCTCTATATAATACAAGGTGTGCATTAATTCCAACATTCGTGCGTTTTTTAAAAGGTTCAGTATTGCATAATATTCTTGGAGTTTCATTCCGGCTCTGACCAAATTGTAGAATGATGATCCCTATCATATAGTCGAATCAGTTGAACTTCAGTTGTTCGACCTTAGTGTAAGTGTTTTTCTGTTGAAAATGTTTACATAAGTTTCATTTCATAGCTTGTGTCACTTATCTGGTAAATCAAGTTTTTTATTTTAACCTGTTCTATTATTTTGTCTCATTTCTCTTTTCAATTTATTCATTATTTTTTATTTCTTTTCTACACGGGTACTTTCCTTTTTGGGATCCCTATAGCATTCTGCTTTGCCACCTTGGCTTGCAGCTTGGCTTTTGATGATAATAATGATAATAATAATAATTATTATGGTAATAATGATAACAACAACAACAACAGTAATAATAGTACAGTAATAATGATAATCATCCCCATCCTTTTGTTTCTTAAATGATACTTTCCATTTCACTGTATATGGTTCACATAAGAATGCCATCTTTTAAAAACAAATTGAATTTATTGGAGAAACGAATTTAAACTTAGAAGCAATACCTTCGTCCATGTACAGTCTTCAGCGTAAGGGACTTGAAGATTACATCGGTGAGAACATTTTCTACATGTAGTGGTTCTTTTGGCAGACCAATTAATCCTATCTGTCCTCCCTGTACAAAATTAATGCAATTCTGTGATATTATTTCGTTTTCTCATTATGAAATATTAGCATGACAGGAAAGTGGCAAATGATTTATATTAGAATTGTATGCCCCCAATATTCACATTCTATTGGCATAACAACAGAGTGGCAAATGATTGTTATTAGAATTGTATGACCCCCAATCTTTACATTCTATTGGCATAACAACAAAGTGGCAAATGATTGATACTAGAATTGTATGCCTCAACAATATTTACATAAACATGAATGTTTCTAACCTTTCTAAGCCAGCTAAAGGACCTGTTAAGAAGTGAAGCTGCTCCGCTTGCTTCTACGATGCGCCCGATTCCATTACCATCTGTGTGACCCATTACGCGTTCTCCGATGTCCTCCTTAAAGGGAAATCTTAAGTCATATGAACCCCTATAAATTATGATCAGAAATATTCATTCTCTCAAGCAAAAAAAAAAAAAAAAGAAGGATTTATATCCCTACCTTGAGTCCATTAATTGTGTCAGTAGCACCCATTATCTTTGCCAGTTCCAATCGTCCAGGGTCAATGTCGACTGCAAACACTTCACGAGCACCTTCACATAAAGTTTTGTACATTGAGAATTCATTAACATGTGCTTGTGCAGTAAGTACATATTCCTTCTTCAAATATTCAAACTAATCTTAAATAGTTATGTTTGAAATAAAACCAAATTTAAGAACCAAATTTACCTAGAGCCTTAGCTATAGCAATAGCAAATAATCCCACTGGTCCACATCCAAGCACCAGCACGTTTTCTCCTTTGACGTCAATGCTCTCCACTGCATTGTGTGCTACACCTGATATACAAAAGATAATATAAAAACCCAGTTTCTTAGTATAGAATTAAAAAGTCTAGTAAACAAAATAAAAAGATAGGTTAATTACGTGAAGTTATTAAATTTCCCGATTTCAATAAATGTTTAAAGGCCGCTCATGAGTGGAAGAGGCAATGGACAGTGACATTGCCCTAGCAAGCAGAACAATGCCCTAGACACTGACCATATATTATATATATGGTTAGCACCCAAGACCCCTCTCTACTCCAGCTAGGACCAGGCAGTGGTTGCTGAGAACCCAGCGGATACACTTATAGGCTCCCCCAAACCCCCCATACTTAGTTCACAAGGATGGTGAGGATGCAGACACTAAAGGAACTATCGAGTTTGAGTGGGACTCGAACCCCAGTTTGACAATCAACAGTCAGGGCTGTTTCCAATAGGCCACTGCGACTCTAAAGATCTTACAGCTGCACGTAGATGATCTAAATCCCTGATACCTTTAGGATTTCTGGAATGAAATGCATGCTGTTATAAGAATACACACCGTCAATTCATCTCAATTAATGCACTGCAAGGCATTGCTTATAGGTCTTTGTAGCATCCTTTTCACCTTTTGTCTGTTCTTGTTTTATAGCTTTCAACTGTGCAGCAGTTAATGCTTTCTTCTATCTTGCTATCCATCCTCTTGACCTTTAATTCATACAGCCACTCGCGATTTTCCTCAAGTTGCTTATGGCTTCCCTTGACCCAGTGTCATAACTTATGTCTCAGATTGAAAAAAATCCTATCTTATTCATGGGGCTTCTCATAATTTCCCTTCCATATACTTACCAGAGAACCAGAGAGCATTGAAGTACTGCTGTCATTCTATGAATAGAGCATTAGCACCACACTTAACTCTGGGGAAAAACCGGCTAAGGGAGGGCATCTGGTTTTATATAGATTTTCCCACTGGTGCCACGTCTTCACAGATAACTGGCCTACTCTCTAACCCCTCCCGCTTAATCTCTGTCTTTCTTTTAGTCTCCATCTCTGATTCATCACCAATTCTCTCTGCTTACCCCTGCAAATACTCGGTCAGTCATATATTTGTGTTGCTGTTTTTATAACAAATATCATCACAATTCCCTTTCATTCAATATAATTTTCCCCTCCCCCTTACAGACCACCACTACACTACTCTTGCCCTTATTGTACCCAAAGGACACTGCTTTTCTGAGCTTTCACTTCCTTATTGCTATAAGATCTCTGCCTATGGCACTGAAATCGAGCTCCCCCTCTAACTTGACTATTTTTTTTATTTATCATGAGAATACTGTTACAGTGTGTTCATGTGTTCATATGTGTGTGTGTGTGTGTGTGTGTAGCGGGAACATCTGGCACATGCGTGTAGGAGGGCCCTCAATCACATCCCACGGTTAGAATGAAGGTGAATCTTTATACAGAAAACTCTTCGAATTTTACCTCGATGGTGTTGTGAAACAAAAGTTAGAATAATTTCAGATATAATTTCAGAAACACACCAATCTATATAGAAACAAAGACAGAGGGCAAGGAGGTGTAGCTGGGTTGGAGAAAGAAGGCTAGCAGGGGATGTGTGGAGATGTGGCACAAGTAGGGAATACCATTTAAAACCAGGTGCCCTTCCCTATCAACCATTTTCGCTGTGTTGAGTATAAAAAAAACATCATCATCATCTCCCCTACGGCTATTGACGCAAAGGGCCTCTGTTAGATTTCGCCAGTTGTCTCTATCTTGAGCTTTAAATTCAGTACTTCTCCATTCATCTACTTCATGCTTCATAGTCCTCAGTCATGTAGGCCTGGGTCTTCCAACTCTTCTAGTGCCTTGTGGAGCCCAGTTAAACGTTTTATAAACTAATCTCTCTTGGGGAGTGTGAAGAGCATGCCTAAACCATCTCCATCTACCCTTTAACATGATTTCATCAACATAAGGCACTCGAGCAAGATGTAAACTGTCGGGATAAGAGGCTGCTTTTAGTTTTCTTTCCGATGTCCCAAACAAACTCTTTGCAAGTCTGGGCAACTCATTTGTAGAATGACTACATGGTCATGAATGAATGGGACCACTTGGGCTTTTGTATAATGCATTGCTGGACCTTGAAGTGGAATCTCTGCTAGTAAGAGTTTATGTCATAAACTTTGAAGGCAGGATAAGAGTTCCTGATGCTTTCCCATACAATTTGTTTAAAGTTCAATTGAAAATGAAAAACAGTTTTGACTTAAAAGATATAAATTAAACTATCATCAATGTGATTTAATTCTCTCCTACCTTTCAAGAATGATCTTAAAAGGTTGATAACCCAAATGATAGACAATTATGTAAAATCTACTTCTAGAAGGAGTGATGGAGAGTTTGTTGTCCTCATTCAGTAAAGTCTCAAAATTAGTATATAATAAAGAGAACAGTGAATTTAGCACCAGTTGACTAGGCCTAATTTAGTTCCAAACTAGAATATTCTTATTTATTTAGTAAAGTAAAGAAATTCACAAGAAAACACACCTTGCAAGAAAAAAAATATTTTCAAAATCAATGCCACGTCTTTTATAGTAAACTGTCCATTGGCAACATTATGTCATTTAGTGTGGGAAGACAGAGTCACCATGCAAGTTATGCAGAGACTTTAGACACCTTTATAAGATAGTAGTTGCCAATTCATACCAGTATCAGCAATAAAGTAAAATATGTAACGATGAAGTTGGAAAACGACTGTTTTTGAAAGGGAAATTTGTTGTAAAGCCATTGTCAGATACTAATCTCCCCAGCTACTAATAAGATTTTTTTTGTACACCTGATGTTATATATATATATATATATATATATATATATATATATATATATATATATATATATATATATATATATATATATATATATATATATATATTAGAGAGAGAGAGAGAGAGAGAGAGAGAGAGAGAGAGAGAGATGTGTGTTCATACATTTATGGATTCATTATTATTTTTTTACAACTTGAACATACCCATAGGCTCGAGCAATACCGCCTGATTTGCCGTTAGGTTGGTGGTCAGACCATAGCAATTCCTAGCTGGAACGCGGGAGTACTGCGAACAACCACCCTGATCTGTGCCACGACCATGTCCGTATTGGTCCATTTTCATGCAGATATCTCCTCTGTTCTCCTGTAAAGAAATGTATACATTTTAGTAGGTTACATTGTTAATCTATGGGTCTTTGGATTTGAATATGGTCAGATTGCACTTCTTAGTTTCTTAGATTTAATTTCCTAACTGGCAATGCTTTCCCTTCAGAGGAAGGTAGTATAAGGTTCACTTCTATTAATCCATTCATGATAATTAAATAAAATCTTCAATCGCATTATTATTTTATTAACTCATGATGGTGAACGATAACTATTAAGATTACGATAATTTTTGGAATTGGAGTACGATAACTCTTTAAGTCTTTCCCCCTGTTGATTCAATGTTTACATCGTGTTGTCATGATATGTAAAGAACTTTGTGTATTGAAATCAGGAGGAAATTTGTCAGTAGATCTCGTAAGACAAATACACCATCCTCTGATAAAAATCTGCATGACAAGGCAAGCATATTGTCTCCCACGGCTTTGCCACTACGTATCCACACTTAGACGTTGCTTGTCTCTACAACTTCCGTCTCCCATAACAAACCATAGTATAAACTTTAATCAAGCTGTGTACGTGCCTAATTTGGTGGAGGTTCCACTTAGAACAGACTTTTGTTCTGTAACCGAAATACAAACCACGCTATTTACAAAGGGGGTTTACTTTTAGCGCAGCTGAAATGACGAGCCAATAGTTTTAACGAGGGTTAATTACCCCCGCGCTAGTTAGCGGGGGGTGGGGAAGGGTAGCTTGCTACCCCTCCCCCCTCCACACACCGGTGTCTTGCTTCACTTCACTTTTGGCTCGGCGGTGATCAGACGTGTCTGCTCATCGCCTTCGTGACAGCCTTTAATTTTCTGCTTTTTCTTTTCAGCGTGTGTGTTGGTTGGAAGTTGACCTTCAGTTATTTCTTTACAATGCGTACATGCCCTGGAGTTGCCGGTCGTCCTTGTGGGACTTTCATGTCGGACGTAAATACGGATCCGCACACCCTCTGCCCTCAATGTCGGGGCCGACGGTGTGACCAGGAGAACATGTGCCGTGAGTGCAGGGAGTGGTCTGCCTCCCAGTGGGAGAGGTTTGGCCGTCGGCGTAAGAAGAAGTCTAAGAGAGACCGTTCTCCTCCGGGGTTAGCCTTGAAGAAGGAAGGTTCTCAGGACTCTTCTTCCGCCGCCCAAACCTCCTCCGAAGCTCCCCCTCGTCCGCCTCCTAAGGAGAGTCGGCCGAGTGGGAGCGCAGGCCCTTGTTCTGTTTCCCGACCTTCGGTGGGGGGAGAGGGCGTCGCCTCCCATAGCGAGGCGGTTCCCCCCTCCTCCTCCGAGGGAGGTTATTGATAATGCCTTATCCAGTGATGATCTTTTACAGATTTGGTCGTCCCTGGGGCTTAAGGGCTTGCCCTCCAGGGTCGCTCTTATTGACCTTGTCTCGTTGGGGGCCACTGTTAAGCAGTCGCCGGTGGTAGCAGAGGTAGACCCTCTGTCTATTGTTGACGTCGTGGTGACAGAGGCCTCCGACGTGGCTGGGCCTTCCGCCGCAGGTGCTGTTGCGGGTGATGGTGCTAAAGGCTCTCCTCCTCCTTCCGTACATCCTTCGAAGGGGGAAGTGAGTCCTTCGGTCTCGGCTGCTGCTCAGCTTCCTTCTGAGGGAAGTGCTTTAACAGAGACTCCCCTTCGGAGGACCGATGGTCCCGACGATCTCCCCCGAGGCAGCCTCTGCCGTAAGGCTCACTGTCCGCTACGCCACAAGGGCCTCCCTTCCCCTTACAGGGGGACTAAGAGGCGCCTTTTTGGGTCTTCATCCTCCGGGGGGGACTCTCCTCGTCAGCCTCAACCTACAGCTCCGCCCTCTTTGAACCTCTCTGCAGACCGCTCACCATCTCCTGCCAGATCCTCGCCTTCTGGAGAACTCGTCACCCGACGGGCAACGGTCCCTTCGGGGCTAAGGGATCCTTCCCTTACGCGAGCAGTGCTAGCGCACAAGCGCTCTCCTGCTCGCCAGTGCTCTCCTGCTCGCCAGCGCTCTCCTGATCTTCAGCGCTCTCCTGCTCGCCAAGACTCTCCTGCTCGCCGACGCTCACCTGCTCATCAGCTCTCTCCTGATGTTCGCCCCCCTCGCCAGCGCTCTCCTGCTCGTCAGCTCTCTTCCGAGCGTCAGCGCTCATTTGAGGACCATCGCCCTGCGGTCTCTGACCACCCTTTAGTTCCTGCTGAACTCCCTGCTCACCATCTGCCTGGTCCTGTGGCTACGTAACATCGTGCTGCGCGTGTGTCAAAAACACATGTTCGCCAACGCGCCAGCGATCTCCCAGTTCCTGCTCGTGAACGCGCCGCGCCACCTGTCCTTTCACATGACACGCGTCGACCTTCTGCTCGCCAGCGATCTCCAGCTCGCCAGCGATCTCCAGCTCGCCAGCGATCACCTACGCGCCAGCGATTACCTCCTCGCCAGCGATTACCTCCTCGCCAGCGATTACCTCCTCGCCAGCGTTCACCTGCTTGCCAGAGCGCACAGGCGATCTTAGTATCGCCTATTCAACAGCGACAGCTAGCGCGCCAACGTTCTCCAACGCTACTGAAGGAACATGGTTCGCCAGCTTCTAGCTCGCCATCGCGCGATCGCCCGCCTGCGCATGCGGCTCGCCATCGCTCGCCATTGCACGATCGCCCTCCTGCGCATGCTGCTCGCCATCGCTCGCCCCTGCACGATCGCCCTCCTGCGCATGCTGATCACCATCGCACCCAATCACGCGATCGGCCACCTGTGCATGCTGCTCGCCATCGCTCGCCCCTGCACGATCGCCCTCCTGCGCATGCTGCTCGTCATCGCTCGCCCCTGAACGATCGCCCTCCTGCGGATGCTGATCACCATCGCACCCCATCACGCGATCACTCACCTGCGCATGCTGCTCGCCATCGCTTACCATTACGCGGTCATTCACCTGCACATGCTGCTCACCATCGCACGCCAGTGCGTCGACATACCACATCGCGCCATCGCCAACTTGAGCGACTGCACTCACCAGCTCGTCATCGATTGCCTGTGGATCTACATCGCCAGCGATCTTCCTCACCTACGTGGCAGTGCGTTCCCTCACCGTCGCTCCAACGCTTGCGTTCGTCGCCTCGGACACGCGTTCATTTACCTGCCCACCCTCGCGCCCACTCGCCTGCGCGCCCGCGCGACCACTCGCCTGCGCGCCCGCGCGATCATCCACCTGCGCGCCCGCGCGATCGCTCGCCCGCGCGACCATTCGCCCTCGCGCGACCATCGTTCGCGGCGAATTCCACAGCCGGTGGTAGCAGCAGGAACACGTGCTCCTAGACGGCACTCGGGATCACCTCCATCCAAACACAGGTTGGTAGTGCAAGACGAAGAGAGGTTAGTACAGCATTCTTCCCCACCTTCTTTTCAGGCAGGTACCGTCGTGTCCACTCCAAAGGATCGCCCGATCCCTTTCCCTTTAGCGAGGATTTCGGACTCTGTGTCCTTGGAGCAGCAGGCTTGGTTTGGTCCGCTGGCACGGGCGTTAGTGAGGGTTATGAAACTAGCACTCGCCGGCCAGGGTAACAAACCAACGGCTGTCTCTCCTACGCTGAAGAGAAAGAGAGGAGTGGACTTCGTGGTGACTTCCCCCAGGGCAAAGTTGGTTCCCAAGAGGTCGGTCGCGAAGGTCCCTTCTCCTGCACGAGTACTCTCTCCTTCTCCCGTGGACGAGGCCTTTCCGTCCTCAGGTGAATCCAGTGGGGCGGTAGTCTTCCCCTCGGCACCAGGGGGGGAGACTTCGCTTCAGGCAGGAGAATCGTCTCGTGAGGAAGGGGCCCCTCGAACCTCGTTGTTGGGATCCTGTATCCCTCCCAGGAGGGAATCCAAGGATTCCAAGACCGTCCCTAAATCCTCTGCAAGGATTCGTCAGGAACCCACGACTACCCAGGGGAATGTCCACGTGTCACCCCAGGAAGAGATTCCTGGGGCAGGAGACTTAGCGGCCAGCCCGCAGGGAGGAGAACAGCAAGAATCCGAACATGCCTTCTGGCAGGTCCTAAGCCTGATAAGGCAACTTAACAGGCTTACGGATCCAGTCATCGCCCCCCGTGAAGGCAAAGACACGATTCTGGATGAAGTGTTTGACGTTCGGAAGGCCCCTAAGACCAGTGCAGCTCTGCCCTGGTCTCGGGGGCTGAAGAGTGCCAGGGCTAGGGCCAACGCTCAGCTCGCACTTCTTGCCTCCTCCAGTCGTTCCACTGCCGGGAACAAGCTCATCCCTCCTCCTCGCCTTCAGCAGAGGAGGTATTTCGAGATCCTGGGTGAGCACAACCTCGCTCTTCCTCTCCATCACTCTGTGGAGGAGCTGGCGAAGGGAGTTCCCCTTGAGAAACTCTCTGCCCGGCAGGTGTCGTTCTCGGCGGCAGAGATCCTTAACCACGAGAAGGTCGCTAAGTGTGCCATGCAGGCCACTTCGTGGCTGGACTTCTGGCTAGGATCTCTGGGCATCCTATTGCGATCGGAGGACTTGTCCAAGGAGACCAATAGGAAGGCCCTAGAGACCTTCTTGCTCTCGGGCACCCGCTCCATCGAGTTTTTGGCGCACCAGGTTACCACCCTGTGGGCCAACTCGGTGTTGAAGCGTCGCGATGCTGTGTCCGAGAGATTCCATCCGAAGGTCCCCGCCGTAGATGTGTGTAGGCTCCGACATGCTTCCCTTCTGGGGGAGAGCCTGTTTGAGCCTCAAGACAGGGAGCGAACGGCTGAGAGGTGGAGGAAATCCAGCACGGACTCCCTCCTCCACAGGGCCCTTACAACTCGGCCCTATAAGCCTCCAGCCCCGCCACAACAGCCTCGTAAGGCTCCCAAACAGGCACCGGCAGCTAAGAGAGTGGTGTCTAAGCCCCAGCCCTTTCCAGCCAAGGACAAGAGGGGCGGTAAGTCCTCCAGGGGAGGCAAGACTCCTAGGGGTGGCGGCCGCGGCCGCAAGCCCTAGGGGTGGCAGTCCCCCTGCATGTCCACCTGTGGGGGGATGCCTTCACCGTTGCGTCCGCAGGTGGCAGCAACACGGGGCCGATGCTTGGACGGTCTCAGTGATCGGCCAAGGTTATCGCGTCCCGTTCACGACATCTCAACCTCCCCTGACAGCGAATCCAGTGTCGTTGAGCTCCTATGCCACGGGATCGGCAAAGGGGCTGGCCCTTCAGGCCGAAGTCGAGACCATGCTCGAGAAGGGTGCTCTCCAGGAGGTCGTGGACGGCTCCCCAGGCTTCTTCAGTCGACTCTTTCTTGTAAAGAAGGCTACTGGAGGCTGGAGACCCGTCATCGATCTCTCAGCTCTGAACAGGTTTGTCAAACAAACCCGGTTCAGCATGGAGACAGCAGACACGGTCAGACTTGCGGTGAGACCACAAGACTTCATGTGTACACTGGATCTAAAGGACGCGTACTTCCAGATCCCAATCCATCCGTCTTCCAGGAAGTACCTGAGATTCTGCCTAGACAACAAGATCTACCAGTTCAAGGTGCTGTGTTTCGGTCTCTCCACAGCTCCTCAGGTGTTCACCAGAGTGTTCACCCTGATTTCATCTTGGGCGCACAGGAACGGCATTCGTCTCCTTCGTTACCTGGACGATTGGCTGATCCTAGCAGACTCGGAGTCGACCCTTCTTCGGCACCGAGACAGGCTTCTGGATCTTTGCCAGGATCTGGGGATCGTGGTAAACCTCGAGAAGTCCTCTCTGCAGCCGTCCCAATGACTGGTTTATCTAGGCATGCTAATAGACACCAATCTCCACAAAGCCTTTCCATCAGACGACCGGATAGCAAGGCTGAGGAGGGTGGCGGAACCTTTCCTCAGGCGAAAAGAACTCCCCGCCCAATCGTGGTTGCGTCTCTTAGGCCACCTATCCTCCCTGGCCCGTCTAGTTCCAAACAGCCGCCTCAGGATGAGATCCCTTCAATGGCGGCTCAAGTCCCGGTGGAATCAAGGATCCGATTCCCCGGACATTCTGATCCCAATGGGGTCTCTGGAACAGACGGACTTGCGGTGGTGGCTGGCCGACGAGAACCTGCGAAAGGGAGTGAGTCTTCTCGTCCTCCCCTCGGAATTGACTCTGTTTTCGGACACGTCAAAAGAAGGGTGGGGGGCGCACGTTCTGAACCAGAGGACCTCAGGCCTTTGGTCAGAATCAGAAAAGTCCCTACACATCAACCTGCTAGAATTGAAGGCCGTCTTTCTGGCTCTTCAGCAGTTCCAACGGTCCCTGGCGGGTCACTCCGTGGTGGTGATGAGCGACAACACCACGGTAGTGGCTTATATCAACAAGCAGGGAGGCACTTTTTCGCAACAGCTATCCCATCTTGCAGTAGAGACTCTGAGGTGGACCGAAACCCACTCGATAACACTATCAGCTCGCTTCATTCCTGGCAAGAGGAATGTGCTCGCCGACAGTCTGAGCAGGGCTTCGCAGATAGTGAGTACCGAGTGGTCTTTGGATCCTCAGATAGCCAACAAAGTCCTGACTTTGTGGGGTTCCCCGACGGTGGACTTGTTCGCGACAGCCTTGAACTTCAGGCTGCCCCTGTACTGCTCACCAGTCCCGGACCCCAAGGCACTCTGGCAAGATGCTTTCCAGCAACGGTGGGACAACATCGACGTGTACGCCTTCCCACCATTCTGTCTGATGAGAAGGGTGCTCAACAGGACCAGACTATCGGTCAACTGTTCCATGACTCTAGTAGCTCCGCTATAGCATCACGCGGAATGGTTTCCGGACCTTCTGCAACTCCTGACGGAACTCCCAAGGGAGCTTCCTCCACGACACGAGCTTCTCAGACAACCCCACTCCGGCGTCCCTCACAGGGCCGTAGCCTCGCTTCGGCTTCACGCCTGGAGACTATCCAGCGTCTCCTCGCGGAGAGAGGCTTTTCGCAACAGGTTGCGGAGAGAATGTCTCGGCACCTGCGAAGGTCCTCTGAGGGAGTCTACCAAGCAAAGTGGAGAGTCTTTTGTGGTTGGTGTCGTGGAAGGGGTATCTCTCCACTCGATGCCACTATTCCAGCAATAGCGGACTTCCTCGTGTATCTGCGAGAAGAAATGCGCCTTTCTGTCTCGGCAGTGAAAGGCTATCGCTCAGTCTTAAGCTTGGCCTTCAGATTGAAGGGCGTGGATATTTCTTCATCGCTAGAACTCTCTTTACTCATACGTAGCTATGAGCTTACCTGCCCCCAGTCGGAAGTGAGACCCCCTCCTTGGAACGTGGTTCGAGTCCTCAGGTCTCTTAAGAGACCTCCCTTCGAGCCATTACGCCAGGCCTTCGATCGCCACCTGTCTTGGAAGACGGCTTTCCTACTCGCCTTGGCTACGGCCAAGCGAGTTAGTGAACTTCATGGTCTCTCGTACGACATCGCCCATTCAAGGGGATGGGGGGAGGTAACGTTCAGGTTCGTCCCTGAGTTTGTGGCCAAGACTCAGAATCCTGGAGTGCCGGATCCTCGGTTCGACTCTTTCAGGATCGCGAGTCTCCGTTCTGTAACAAACGACCCAGACCAGCTGCTACTATGTCCAGTGAGGTGTCTGAGGCACTACTTGAAGAGAACGGCTGCAGTCCGTCCTCATGTGCGAGCTTTGTTTGTGAGCACAGGCAGGACAAAGAGGAGGGTCACCAGGAACACCATCTCAGCTTGGATTCGAAGGGTTATCCACCATGCCCTGAATTCTGACCCTCCTCCGTCACGTCGCCCTCGGGCCCACGATGTCAGGGGTATTGCTACATCCCTGGCCTTCAAGAGAAACTTCTCTGTGACGCAGGTACTTCAAGCTGGGGTCTGGAAGCGTCAAACGACCTTCACAGCCCACTACCTGCAGGACGTGACCCACAGGAGCCTCGATACGTTTTCTATCGGCCCTGTGGTGGCTGCACAACAGCTGGTCTAACCTCAGGCTCCTTTTTGGACAAGTAGCAGTAGGTTGAGGGCGTTGTTACCCGGTCTTAGTCTGCGTGAATGAAAGAGTATGTCTGACCCTTACTTCTTTCTTCATTCTCCCCTCTCTTGGGGAAGCAGCATCCTGGTCCTCGCATAGCTGTCCTCGACCTCTGCAGGTAACCCATGCTTCTTTGTGCTCCTAGTATTAAGCTTAATACTGTTGCGTCTCCCATACCCTGACGAGGTGGTATGGGGAACGTCCTATCCTAGAATTCCTATCTGAAGGTCTCAAGGTCAACTTCATAGGACGAGTCACACTCTCCTCCTCACACTGCTTATGTAGGCCACTCGTTCCTAGCGATGCTAGGAACTTGTGAGGTACAGGGGCTCCCTCTCTCTAGTGCTGCTCACTGAGGGATCGAGCCCCCGGGCAAGCCGAAGTCAGTAAGGCTGGGGACTTTCCACCCTTCCTAAGGGGTAAGTCACCCTTTGTAAATAGCGAGGTTTGTATTTCGGTTACGGAACAAATGACAAATTTGAAGATAATTTGTATTTTTCCTTCCCATACAAACCTTAGCTATTTACACATATGTGCCCGCCATCCCTGACCCCCAAGTCAAGTCCTACCTCTAAGTGAAGTGAAGCAAGTCACCGGTGTGTGGAGGGGGGAGGGGTAGCAAGCTACTCTTCCCCACCCCCCGCTAACTAGCGCGGGGGTAATTAACCCTCGTTAAAACTATTGGCTCGTCATTTCAGCTGCGCTAAAAGTAAACCCCCTTTGTAAATAGCTAAGGTTTGTATGGTTAGGAAAAATACAAATTATCTTCGAATTTGTCATATCAGGGGCACATGTAATGGGGAAGGTAGAAAAATCTGGTAGCTCACCACTTACTTGAAAAAAAAGAGACCTCCATCTCTCACCCCATTCCAAGAGGAATATGAAGTGGGGTCATCAAATATATATGATGTTTTGTCTTGATATTTTAGATTAACCAGAATACAACTTAAATCAATAAGAAATTTAAGGCCCACCATCCCCCCCCCCAACAATTAGATCAAAAGGACAAAGAAAAATACTAATGATAGCCCAGTTTATCAAGCCCTTCTCCTCAGAAGACATTGAAAAATCATTTTAGATCAAAAATTGCCAATGGGAAGACTGCATCCAAGATGTCTTCTAGAAATAAACCATACATTTTCCCTCCATTTTGCTATAAAATTTCAGGGTCTAAGGACAAAATATGAAGACCTGAAGTTACTCATTCATGAGCACTCCCCATAATTGTACATCTTTATCCTAGGGAATATATTAGCTATAGGACACCCTATGAGCAACAAGTAGGGAACCTTGGCGGAAGTCTTATATACGTTCCGCGAAATAGTCCCCAAATATTGTCTATTCGTACTCCTCTGTAGGCAGTGGCTGTATAAATAGATATACGGAAAAAGTATACCATTCACTCCTTTTACTTGCCTCTAAATTGTAAGATATTGTATGACATTTTAGTAGAGGTGATTAAAAAATTACCTCTCAACCTTTTCTACTGTGAGATTTGAATGGTAGACAACCTTTATTGGGTGAGGTTTTAGTAAATATAAGGTGCAACATCACATCAATTTTGGAAAATGAGGATATGAGATTCCTTAATACAGGATAACCCATGCATTTCCATATTCAGATGAGTACCTTGTCGTACATTGACCTTTCAGTTGCATGCTGTAACTGCCTGCTCGATTTAGATTGGAGAACATTAGATGATTGGCATACTAGTAATCATGCACCAATTATAATAAACACCTAACAATCATCCCCCTTGCAGAGATCTTCACGATAAATCCTTGACAAGGTGGACTGGGATAAATTTCAGGAGCTAAGCAAGATTGAAGGGAATACAGAACAGTTTGAAAGTGCAGATGATATCACAGACTTACCAGGTGACACTTCATATAGCAGAAGTTAATTCAATTCCAAAATCCACAGTGATATTCAAACGACGATCAGTCCCCTGGTGGTCATTGGGCTACAAGAACATCTTCGACTGGATTGTGTAGACACCGTACGGAGGAGAATCTAATAATACCGCATATAAGAAAGGTAAAGCACAGTTCCATTGTGTAATGTATATAGCTATTCACCAGTCTTGGATATCTGTTGTTTCTTCAGTTGACCGTAAAACACCACCTTCTTCTGTTTGGATACTACCGCTAGAGAGTTATGGGGTCCTTTGACTGGCCAGACAGTACTACATTGGATCCTTCTCTCTGGTTACGGTTCTTTCCCTTTGCCTACTCATACACCGAATAGTCTGACCTATTCTTGACAGATTCTCCTCTGTCCTCATACACCTGACAACATTGAGATTACCAAACAATTCTTCTTCACCCAATGGGCTACCTACTGCACTGCAATTGCTCAGTAGCTACTTTCCTCTTAGGTAAGGGTAGAAGAGACTCTTTAGCTATGGTAAGCAGCTCTTCTAGGAGAAGGACACTCCAAAACCAAACCATTGTTCTCTAGTCTTGGGTAGTGCCATAGCCTCTGTACCATGGTCTTCCACTGTCTTGGGTTAGAGTTCTCTTGCTTGAGGGTACACTCGGGCCCACTAGTCTATCTAATTTCTTATCTTCTTGTTTTGTTAAATAATCTATAGTTTAAATAGGAATTATTTATTTTAATGTTACTGTCCTTAAAATGTTCTATTTTTCCTTGTTTCCTTTCCTCACTGGGTTATTTTCCCTGTTGGGGCCCCTAGGCTTATAGTATTATGCTTTTTCAACTAAGGTTGTAGCTTAGCAATTGATAATAATAATAATAAATATGATAATAATAATAATGATAAGTAAAAAAGATAGCAGGCAAATTTACCCCTAACCCACTACTAGTGTTGAAGGTAAATGGTCAGTATGAGACTATAGCACTGGAGGTTAGCAATGCTTTGGCTGAACATTTTTCCAATGTATCATGCAAGCGTTGAGCCGCTCCTGATCACCAATATAGAAGTATTGAAGATCAAAGACTGTTTATTATTATTATTATTATTATTATTATTATTATTATTATTATTATTAGCTACAGCTATAGTTGAAAAAGCAGGATGCCAAAGGCTCCAACAGGGAAAATAGTCCAGTGAGGAAATCAAGGAATGAGCCTCTATGGCAAGAAGATTTACCAAGTTGAGTGTTTGAATCAGAATCTGCAGGTCATTTTCATGGTCTATTATGGTCAGTTAGGACCATATTTTCAGACACTGGTTTAAAATTTTAAAGGCCACTCATGAATGACAGAGGCAAGGGACTGTGACATTGTCCTAGCAAGCAGGACAATGCCCTAGAGACTGACCATATATACATCTGATCAACGCCCAACCTCCCTCTCCACTCAGGCTAGGACCAAGGAGGGCCAGGCAGTGGGTGCTGATGACTCAGCAGATAGACCTATAGGCTCCTGCAAAGCCCATATCCTTAGCTCACAGGGATGGTGAGTTTGCAGTGACCTAAGAAACTAACGAGTTTGAACGGGACTCGAACCCTAGTGTGGCGTTCACCAGTCAGGTACGTTACCACATTGGCTATAACAACCCTTGACTTGTCAAAAACTGACAGAGGAATGCAATTACTGTCATCAATTTTAAGACGTTTTTATCTTGTTAAGAAGAACATCGTATTACAAGCGACCAAACAAGTCTCAGATTAACAGCCATACAAAGAAGACATATATTTATCATTCTCTCAAGTGGATTTTAGCAAAAAAGAAATTGCACATTAGCATCTGCAAATTCAGGGTAAGAAATTCATTGATTATGAATATATTTATAAGATCGTTTAGAATCTAAGGGTTTACTGACATTCTGTAATATGCTGATACATAAGTAAAAAACAATCACAGTTTATATAAACTCATAAGCCAATATCGAATCAATCCTCTGTAACACATTGTAAATTGTAACAATTCAGAAATGTAGCGCTGGGAAGTTGCTATGTATATATGAAATCAAAACTAATTGCAATGTAAACTGTTACTATACTAATGGAAATTGGTAATCTGTAAAAGCAAGCCTTCCCTTACCTTACAAAGATAGCAGAGGCCGCAGTAAAAGTGGTTTTCTACCGCGACGCGTTGACCTATCCTCAAATCTGTGACTCCGTCTCCCAGAAGCACTACCTCTCCCGTTGCCTCGTGACCTGAGTGATGAGGTACAGATTTTAAGAACAAATATTATCATATTATTAAGCATTAGATTTTAATGATAAATATTTATGAAATCACACTTACATATTTTGGTAAATAAGGTAATGAGGATTACAAATTAGTCTGGTTCAAGTTCCAAGACTAAAACTGATTTATAGCTCTGAAAACAGTAAACTTTACTATACAAAGACATATTGGTCTTTCAGCATGTCATTGGAGTTGTCATAAGGTTTAATTCTAATTATTTTAGACTATGAGCAAAAACATTGAGGGAGTCACAAAAAACGTGGAACATCTGTAAATTGTGAATACAGAGAGATGGCAAAATAAAAAATGATCATAGTTTGTATACCCACTCACTACTTTCTTCATGCAGGGTAGACTGGTCCATTTTCGTTTACGTAAAAAGATTAAAGATAAACGTGTCTGGTTTTAGTTCCAGTTTTATCAGAATAGATGTTCACTAGAACGTCAGCCGGGCAAGCCCAACCCCCCACTGTGGTGCCCA
>NC_090761.1:24224767-24257267 GCF_036898095.1 Palaemon carinicauda
GATGAAAGATTCTGAATGGTACAAAGATAACATAGTAAATTAGAGGAGCACTCAGTAGAGCGCAGACCTCCGCCGTGGCAGCTTATTTCTCGATCTTTTGCTCGACCTTGACCTGGGACCTTTGACCTTAACATGTATTCAATGGCGTGGATTTTCATATACTCAAATATGAACTAAGTTTGAAGTCTCTGTGACAACGATGTCTAAACTTATGGCTGATTTCGTGAATTGAATATTTTGCTTGACCGTTACCTTGACCTTCTTAAAGTTGATCATTTTCAGCTTTTTACATAACGGTTAATCCCTGCAAGTTTCATTACTCTACGATTAAAGTTATGGCCAGGAAGCTGTTCACAAACACACACTCACACGCACACACACACACACATACACAAACAAGTGTGAAAACATAACCTCCTTCCAACTTCGTTGACGGAGGTAAAAATATTCTAATGTTCTTAATTATCTTTCAGGATATATCATACAGTGGATTGTATGCCCTCTTTCACTGTGTCTGAAACTACCATCTATTTTTGACATAGAAAAGTACCACTTTCACGTGTAGGAGATGATGAGTATGAGTATCAAACATTAAATCAAACACTCTCTTTTACTATGGCCAACACCTAGCAAATATACCATTCTACCTTTTAAGTTCACATTTGATCAAACTGCTTATATCTATACCCAACCACCAAGCATTTCAATACATCACCCTATCCACTCGGATGACCACATCACCAGGACCAGGGCTGGGGACTGGCTTCTTCACTAGCTGGTAGCCCTCTGTCTCTGAGTCCTTGAGAAGGCAACTCATTTCTCGTGGCAAGGACATCTTCCTGAGAGGGACGAGCACATATCATTAGTAATCTGATTGTAGTCATGTTCATAAGACTTGTCATTGTACAGTGAAAGGATTAAAGAGAGAAATAATCAAGTAATGCTTCTCAGTTCAGGAGAAATAATCAAGTAATGCTTCTCAGTTCCGGAGAAATAATCAAGTAATGCTTCTCAGTTCAGGAGAAATAATCAAGTAATGCTTCTCAGTTCCGGAGAAATAATCAAGTAATGCTTCTCAGTTCAGGAGAAATAATCAAGTAATGCTTCTCAGTTCCGGAGAAATAATCAAGTAATGCTTCTCAGTTCCGGAGAAATAATCAAGTAATGCTTCTCAGTTCAGGAGAAATAATCAAGTAATGCTTCTCAGTTCCGGAGAAATAATCAAGTAATGCTTCTAAGTTCCGGAGAAATAATCAAGTAATGCTTCTCAGTTCAGGAGAAATAATCAAGTAATGCTTCTCAGTTCCGGAGAAATGATCAAGTAATGCTTCTCAGTTCCGGAGAAATAATCAAGTAATGCTTCTCAGTTCCGGTGAGTGAGAGGAAAGCCAGAAGAAAGGAGGGAGAAAGGCTGATTGGAATGAGGTAATGAATCTGAAAATAAAAAAAAGTACTCAAAGGGGACAAAATTGATAAAGATGAAATTAGAAGGACACAATTATGGCTCTAAAACGATTTGGAGGGACGAATGGAAAAAATAGATAAACCGTGGAAAGGGAGTTTTCAAGAGAAAGGAAGAGGATTCAGAAATTAAAAATGTAATAAGGACAATAAATAGAGACATGAGAATGATAAAACAGACATCAAGGAGACCTGAAGAATGGAGGGAAGAGGGAAAGAAATGAAGATACCGAAGAAACTTGAGATTAAAGAGAATAGAGGTGTGAAAGGAAGAAAAGAAGATGAAAGAATTAATGTGGGGAGTAGGGGTTTGAAGGAAAGAAGAAATTAAACAAGAAAGGAGAATAATCGTGAGTAAATAATATGCAGAACGATAATAGTGAAGCAGGGAGAATAAGGAATTGGAAGAGAGAAAAAGAAAATATGATAGACTTAGATACAGTAGAGAAAGTAGACTGAAGAATTTTTGTGTGAAAATGTAATACATGGCAGATGTTTTTCTCATTCTAATGGAAAAATCTTTACATTATTGTTTCATGTTAAGTATTCTAACTTATAAATACATTATTTCCTTAAAAGTTTTAATTCATGTGTTCTTTAAATATCTAAAGATTGAAAGAGCAGCAGTTCACTCCGTCTAGGTGGGCGTGGCTTAACTCTAGTCTCATGCTTCGTGTGAATAAACATGTAGCTTACTGTCTCATTCCCCACAGATCGTATCACTGACAAGCTTAAGCCTTTAACTGGGCTCCACAAGGCACTAGAGGAGTTGGAAGACCCAGACCTACATGGCTGACGACTATGAAGCGTGAAGTGAGAAATGATGAATGGAGAAGTATTGAATTAAAAGCTCAAGATAGAGACGACTAGCGAAATTTAACGGCGTCCCTTTGCTTCAATAGGCGTGGGAGGAGATGATGTTTAATATATATATATATATATATATATATATATATATATATATATATATATTTCTCTCTTTTTCTTTTTTTTAACGACTCCACGAGGCACTGGCAGAATAGGAAGACCCAGGCCTACATGGCTAAGCACTTTGAAGCGTGCAGTAGATGATGATGAATGGAGCGGTATTGATTTAAATGCTCAAGATAGTAACGACTGGCGAAATCTAACCGAGACTTTTTGCGTTAATATGCGTAGGAGGAGGTGATGACGTTTACAATATATTTTTATTTTAACTGGGCTCCACCAGCTGTAGAAGGGTTGGAAGGCCCAGATCTACATGGCTGAGGACTATGAAGCGTGAAGTAGAAGAAGATGAATGTAGAAATATTGGTTTAAAAGCTCAAGATGAGACGACTGGCGAAATCTAACCGAAACTTTTTGCGTCAATATGCGTAGGAAGAAAATTGTAATTAGTGATAAAACAATGACTTTCTTAGTTCTACGCCAATGAATAATTATCTTAAATAAATACGCAATTATAGATCTTTTAAAATCTCCCACTAGTTGGAGAATAGAGGTGTTTCACGTTTTCAGACTCTACGTTTAAGGGTTAAAGGCCATTCATGAATGGCAGAGGTATAGAACAGACAACGCCCTAGTTTAGGAGTTAGCCCCTCTCACCAGAGTATGGCTACTCCCTCCCTCCTACACGAGGGACGGGGGAGAGATCGAGTACTTATACGTTTGGCAATGCTGCTCACTGTGACAGGTTATATATATATATATATATATATATATATATATATATATATATATATATATATATACGCTAGAAAATATTAAGTTATTACCTTATGATCCTTAATATGGAATTAAAATCCTTCCTAACCCAAATTTGGTACCAACTCCGTTTGTCCATTGAAAGTTAATTTCGATTATGGTTTGAAAGTTAATTTGTATTAATGGTACATAATTCGTCTTTTAGAACGCTTACATTATTTCATCAAAAGAAATAGAGCTTTGATAAAAAAAACAAAAGTATTTAATTTTCAAAAATAAATTCAAGAAACCCATCTCTATGTTAAATGGAATTTTCATTTTAAAAGGATCAAGGTTGCACAGATAAGCTGATCAAAATTAATACTTATATATCCAAGATAAGATGTTTCAAGTGTTATTCTCCTCAAGATATGATTATACTCATCAAATCAAAAGCTGTTCGAGAACCAAATTCGATACATTTTAACAATAATTTCAGGAGTGAGTGTTCGATGAATCTCGTGTTTTGTTCAAAGGTCGTAAAATGTTTTGGTATAAAGCTATATGTTGAGAGAGAGAGAGAGAGAGAGAGAGAGAGAGAGAGAGAGAGAGAGAGAGAGAGAGAGAGAGAGAGAGAGAGAGAGAGAGAGAGAGAGAGTTTTTCATAGAAAAAAAATCTCGTAGCCTATTATTTCATGACTTGTATTTAATCATAGTGAAGAGTGGTGTATATCATCATCATCATCATCATTATTATTATTATTATTATTATTATTACTTGTTAAGCTACAACCCTAGTTGGAAAAGCAGGATGCTATAAGGCCAGGAGCTCCAACAGGGAAAATAGCCCAGGGAGAAAAGGAAAATAAATACTTTAAGAAAAGTAACATTAGAATAAATATCTTCTATATATATATATATATATATATATATATATATATATATATATATATATATATATACTATAAAAACTTAAACAAAACAAGGGGAATAGAAGTAATATAGAATAGTGTGCTTGAGTGTACCCTCAGGCAGGAGAACCCTAACCCAAGACAGAAGACCATGGTACAGAGGCTATGGCACTACCCAAGACTAGAGAACAATGGTTTGAATTTGGAGTGTACTACTCCTAGAAGAGCTGTTGACCTTAACCAAAGAGTCTCTTCTACACTTACCAAGAGGAAAGTGGCCTCTGAACAATTACAGTGCAGTAACCCATTGAGTAAAGAATTGTTTGATAATCTGTGTTGCCAGGTATATGAGGACAGGAGAATATGTAAAGAATAGGCCAGACGATTCAGTGTATATATTTAGGCAAAGGGAAAATGAACCGTAACCATAGAGAAGGATCCAATGTAGTACTGTTTTGGCAGTCAAGAGAGAGAGAGAGAGAGAGAGATCTGGGCAATCTACGAAGGGTCAGTATAGAAAACGGAGGTAAATTTTTTTTTCTTAAATAAAGCATCGTAATTTTCTATCGTTATTTTATATAGTTTGTATCATAATCAGATATATAATGCTTATATATGCTACGTAACATATTTGGTATCAGAATTTTACTTAAAAAGAGGGTAGCATATTCTACAAATTTATAAGTTGGACTTCATATAGGATTGTTGAGTACTAGGCTACGCAAATTAACTATTATTAAAAACCTGTTTATCTCATGTAAGATTGTTTTACTTTTCTTCAAGTCTTTTATGTATTTTGGGAAATTCTTTTCTAAAGAGATTTTCAGTTTATTGTACTGTTATGACTCATAAATTTACAATATATATTTACTAACTAAAGGGCAAGAGCAGCGGAAAAGTGGGCTTCAAAGAAGTAATAACGGGCTTTACGTAACAAAGTACATAAATTATTCGAGGAAATGTACGAAAGTCATCCAAATCTCTTGTTCAAGTATCAACCAAAAAGAAGAACGAGTTTACATCACTACGTGTTGCTATGCTAGTTGAGACTTGTCAATTCCCTGCAAAACTTCTGTATCTGGATATTTGAAATCCTCACTCACATTAATATTTTCTCATTCACACGAGCATAATAACGAGTCTAAAATTCATGCTGCAAAGAACAAGTCTTGTAAACAATAGATATTAAATTACATAAATTGATGGAAACGAAAGCGGCTATGCGCATGCACATCTGTTACTTACTCCGTATCCAATCAAGGTAAACAATTCAAACTCAGTAATCAGACGACGTTACAGGTTGTTACAGTTGTTTTATATCACAAGACACTGACGTTACAGGCTACAAGATTTTAATGTTGGTGATAATGAATGTGCACTGCGAAAAAAGTCTACAAGTGTACCCAGTGTCCAAGTTGAGGATAGAAGAACGGAGTATCGTACATTTCTTAAACACTGTCTTATTATGCCGCATAAAGACATGCATGCAAATAAACATATCCATTACACTTTAAATCTTAAAACATATTCATTACACTTAAAGGTTACATGCCGAAGCGGAAACTTGAAGAGAGAACGTAAGACATCGTACGTCAGGCATCCACGCCCCAGGGGCCAAGGCCATTAAACGACCTTGAGGTCACAGCTCTGTTCGAATAATGGAGGAATTTCTTCGAAGATAATAAAATTATCCCCTGTCCAGTGACTTATCAGGTGGCTAGGAACTCTCTCTCTCTCTCTCTCTCTCTCTCTCTCTCTCTCTCTCTCTCTCTCTCTCTCTCTCTCTCTCTCTCTGTATATATATATATATATATATATATATATATATATATATATATATATATATATATATATATATATATATATATATATATATATATAGACAAAAAAATGGAGCCACTTCTAATCCACTGCAGGACAAAGGCCTCAAATGTGTCAATTCATGTCAAGGATTTGACCAGTTTTCAGGAGTTCAGGAGCGTGCTGGCCAGTCCTGATTGGTGAAGGTGGGAGATTTTCTTCTGATCACTCACAATAAACCAACCTTTTATGGGTGGCCCTTACTAGTACAACTCATGTTACAGACATGATTGTAGTTTTTGCTTATTTCTGACCACGTGTTGACATATAATGGATTCCCAAAAGTATTCCTTGTATTATACGGAACAGGTACAACTCTTGTTCTGACTAGCACAAGAACTTGGAAATTACTTTTCAAGTCGGGATACAAGTAACAGCAGGAAAATTGTATGCTTAATTTTACAAGAAATTATTTTCCCAAAAGTTTAGTAGGATTTAGCTTCCACTGATCTTTGGATAACAGATAAAAGTAAACATGCACAGAGTCTACAGACCCAATAAATACCACTAAAATCCCTCCTAGATACATTCTAAGGTAAAAATGGAAACATGAAAATTTTTACATTTTCCATAAGGGCGGCCCTTTGGAGTTTTTCCAGATGAAATCAAATGAAACAATACCGGGTTAGTGACAAAAGGTATTATGACTTCGAATCAACACCACTGTCTACACTAAGCCGACCAATCTTGGCTTATGCCTGAATGGAGCTAGTGAATGCATTGCTAGATACAAGGCCTCAGCCATCAAGGCCTATGTACACAGGGCCCTCTCCCAATGCTTCTCTTGGGCTGACACTCATGCCAAACTTGAGTGTATCACCCAGGTCCTGGTGAACAATGGCCATTCCTACAAGCAAATTATCAGGGAAATCAAGCTAACCATGGACATTTGGTACAAGGACAAGCCACGGACTGATAATATAGCCAGGACCATCAACCTTTACTACAAACGTTATTTGCATAAGGATCACTTGAAAGATGAGAATGCTGTGAGGGACATCGTCAAAAACTATGTCTCCTCTGTGGATGAAAAGGCTGAGATTAAACTGACCATCTACTATCAAATAGCCAAGATAAAATCCCTCATAATGAGAAACAACCCAGCCCCGCCGATACTGGACTGTCTTAGTCGTGCCAACGTAGTTTACTTCTACCAAAGCCGAGTTCCAGGATGCCCTGGACGTTACATAGGGTTGACTACTGTCACGTCCAGCAAGGTCATGTGTATTTAAACATTTCCCCTCCAATCTCATAATAACAGCATCAGATGGGATAAGATTGTTAAGAACACTAAAATAATTGGCAGCAGAAGGCTGAAAATACTTGAAGCCCTCCTCATACAATGGGAGAAACCCCTTCTCAACACAACGCAAGAGATGTTCCTTCTCCCCTACTGCCGAAGGACTAACATCCAAAGACCGAATATGGACCCTACCGAACATGAAAACCAAAATTAAGACAACCCAGATCATTGCCAGAACAGTCCACCTACAATGGAAATCATCCTGGCTAGCACATCCACCAATCAGATCCCAGCCGTCAATGGACATTATGGCGACTTCTTGCTTAGCAGTGAGTAGAGCCGCAGTCTGGCTGTGACTCGGTCTTTTCCGGTGAGCGAATCAGCCAATGAAAATTCGTTGCCAAGTTTACGTCACTACCTGCTCCGCCCATGTCGCCGGAGGTGGCCAGTGTAAATTTGCCGCCACTTTCTACAAGCCAGAAGTACCATTTATAAGGACGTTGCCAGCACCATTTCAACCCCTCTAGCGATACCTGATAAAACGCTTCGCTGTAAACTGAACTTTACTTACTTTGTGCACTCATTTCATAAATTCTACATTAAACCCGACTTTGACCTACCTTGGATTTCCCTTACCCTTGATGAAGGATGAATTTTGCCTTGTTACTGGTGTAAAGAAAATCGCAATGCTACTGAGGCAGCAATCATATTCAGTAAGACATACATTATTATTATTATTATCATTATTATAATCATTATTATTATTATTATTATTATTATTATTATTATTATTATTATCATTATCAGTAGTAGTAGTAGTAGCAGTAGCTAAGCCACAACCCTAGTTGGAAAAGAAGGATGCTATAAGCCCAATGATTCCAACAGGGAAAAATAGCACAGTAAGGAAAGGAAACAAGGAAATTAATAAACAAGAAAGCTAGTGAACAATTAAAATGAAAATTTTAAGAACAGTAACAATATGAAAATAGACCTTTTATATATAAACTATAAAAACAAGAGGAAGAAGAATAAGATAGAATAGTGTCCCCAAGTGTGCTCAAGCAAGAGAACGCTACCCAAAGACAGTGGAAGACCATGGTACAAAGGGTATGACACTACCCAAGACAAGAGAATAATATTTTGATTTTGGAGTGTCCATCTCCTAGGAGAGCTGCTTACCGTAGCTAAAGAGTCTTCTACCCTTACCAAGAGGAAAGTAGCCACTGAAAAATTGCAGTGCATAAGTTAACCCCTTGAGCAAATAAGAACTGTTTTGTAATCTCAGTGTTGTCAGGTTTATGAGGACAGAGGAAAATGTGGAAAGAATAGGCCAGACTATTCAGTGCATGCGTAGGTATAGGAAAAATAAGGCGTAACGAGAGAAAGGGATCCAATGTAGTAGGTCATTCAATGGACCCAATAAATCTCTACCGGTAGCATCTCCTTTTGATGTTTCCGTTAACTTGTACCAGTCTCTCCTGGTTTCTCCTGTTGCAGTTGCTACCAATATCTTTGTTTATCTATATTTTTCTGTTGTTTGGTAGCTCTACTCTTCTTCCCACCTTTTTCTGCTATACTCTTTTCCTTGAAGGCTGTTTAAACCTCTTGATTCCACCACCATGTTTCTTTTATCTGTTGCTCTTTGATGTTTATCCTCCCACACATCTCTGCTACTGCTGCTTATCCCACAGCCTCTTCCATAGCCTCCTGACTAGTACAGTGATAACACTTTCACCAAGCATTCGCCTGGCTGCAGATCGATCCATGCCCGGGACCGTGAGTTTAAGCTGTTTACTGGGAAGCATAATGCTGTGGTTGGACGCCACAGTGGGGGGTTGGGCTTGCTCGGCTGACGTTCTGTTGAGCATCTATTCTGGCGAAACTTGAACTGAAACCAGACACCTTTACCTTTGCCTTAACATCTCACACCTCTTCAGGCAATTCTAACATTCTATTTACATATCTCTCTTCTCTTTACGTCTAACCTCTCTTGCCTTGTTCCCCCTTCAGCTTCAAAGTTTTAATCCTCCTACTCCTGGTTGGGACTCTTCTTTTCTTTATTGCCTTCAGCCTAAAATATTTAACTGTTTATGTTGAGCAATGGTGACGAATTCATTTGGATTAGTCGTATAATCTATAGTGAGTTTCTTGTCTTCCTTCCTAACCTACACATAGTCAATTTGTGTCTCATTTTGGCCACTTTTATAAGTTACCACACACAAATACACACACACACACACACACACACACACACATATATATATATATATATATATATATATATATATATATATATATATATATATATATAATCATCAACATCTCCTCCCACTCCTAATGACGCAAAGGGCCTCATCGTCTCTATCTTGAGCTTTTAAGCCAATTCTTCTCCATTCACCATCTCCTACTTCACACTTCTGAGTCCTTGGCAATAAGGCCTGGGTCTTCCAACTTTTCTAGTGCCTTTTGGAGCCCAGTTAAACGTTTTGTGAACGAATCTCTCTTGGTTAGTGCGAAGAGCATGCACAAACCATCTCCATCTACCCCTCACCATGATCTCATCCTCACACACACATATATATATCTATATATATATATATATATATATATATATATATATATATATATATATATATATTCGTATGTATATATGTATATATATATGTATATATATATATATATATATATATATATATATATATATATATATATATATATTTATATATATATCATTGCAAATTAAGGAGCTCTTTAACAATTTGCATTATCAAAGGGTAGAATTTAAAATATGCTGGATTCCTGGCCAAGTTAGAGTTGTTGGTAATGAAAATGCAATAGATTTACCACATGACATTAAGCTACACGCTATGGATTATTTAAATGTTATAATGCATTTTATAGTAACAAAATGGCACACGATCTGGATCAATGAATCTAACAATAATAAATTTAATCAAATGACTCAATTGTTTCTCCATGGGAATCATATTTATTGTCAAATCCACATTATCGAAGCGCTCAGAAAACAAGTGTCGCCAGTTTCCCCACGAAAGCTTTAATATCGCCAGTCTTTCGAATGCCTGTAAAAAAGCTTGTTGTACAGTTTTGGGACCGCGTATTTTAAAAGCCCTAGAAGCTATAGAAGACATATATCTTGTTTCCATTAATTTGAAACCATCTGTAACTATTCTCGTGTCAACACGATTGGTTGGCTGCACAATATGTAGCAATTCTCGTAGATATTTTGGACGTCCAGTTTTGATAACTTTATGGGTTATTGTACATTGTTTAAACTCAATTTTCAATTTGATATACAGCCACTGTAGTTCAATTAGTATAGGAGTGATTTTTCTCTGGGTGGGACACCTTTTATCAGTCTTGCTCCTCCGTTTATGTTTTTTTAATTTCTTAAGTTGCACTTTTGGTAAATTGTGGTAGATAGAATTGCAGTAGCCAATCCTGGTAATAACACAGTTTATCACAAGTTTATCTACAGAATGTTCATCAAGGTACTTCTTTATAAAAGCAATGTTTCTAAGATGATAACCAGCAGTTTTTACATTATTTATTTGGGCATTGAAAAACGTCACAATTTAGAGATTGCCTAGATCGCGAACTTTACTATATATCAGGACAGAGTTGTTATTTGTGTTTATTTGAATATAGCCTGAGTTTCTTACAATTTTTTTCTTTCAAACACCATAAACTCAATTTTATTTTATCTTAATTTTAGTTGTTTGATTGTCATCCATTCCCTAACATCCATTTATGAGACGATATAACTTATTTATGTCTGTTGTTACTTCGCGGGTCTCTTCTTATAGTATTCGTTTTTCTTCTCTTCGATAAATAGGGACCTTACGATTTTGTATTCTACACGTCATATACTTTCAGTTTTAAACAGATTCCACTTTCTTTTCGCTTTACCCCATCCGTTTCTCTAAAGTCTCCCACATCAAACCAAGGCGATCGGCCTTTACCAATTATAGTCTTTTCCATCAGTGGACACAGTATCATCTTCACTTTTACTCACCCTATTATATATGGTCATAAGGAAGTCAACGTACATAGAGCCCAACCAACGTTGGTTATTATTACCCCCAAGGAATATTGATAGCATCATTTATATTCTTCGCAACTTCGATAAATATAAAGTTTATTTTCTTCACCACTGCGTGTTTCTGCAGAGGTAACCTAAAATCAATAAGTTTGTGTACTGGAGATATAGTGTATTTCTCTTCACATTTATAACAGATACAGTGTTATTCATATTATCACTTAAAACTAGGTCCAACGTATGCCCAGTCAAAGTAGTTGCACAATCAACATTATTCACCAATTGATGTGATTCTAATAATTCTTTAGATGCTGACGCATCATGATTTGATGCGTCACCCATCCAAAGGTTGAAGTCTCCACAAAGAAATTTATATTTTCCATGCTAATCATCTCAATGAGTGATATGAATTAATCGAAAAAAATATAGTATTTTTTCTCGGAGATTTTTAAACTGTTAGAATAGATACGTTTGTGTGCATAAAGTTTATTTCTATATACTCAAAACTTGTTTCACTAGTTCTTTTTATCAGATTTAATGTACACGTTCCTTACTTCTCTTGTCGTTTATCTGTTTCCTTTTTTTTTCTTTACCACTGCTATGTTTCCCTGTTGGAGCCCTCGGGCTGCTTTTCCAACTGTTATAAACTTGCCATAGACGACCACACCTTTCGAAGAGGGTATCCTGTCACGAAAACTAGACCTATATATCCTGAATAACGTGCAGTTGATTTAATATTGTTTCAAATAAAGATCGATAATAAGAATTTATTACATGATTTGCTTTTCTGGAGTTTTACATATATTTGAAATTCATAAACGAGAAAATCGTGACATCATACCATTCCAGCGATTTAACATTCATTAGGGGGTTAGGCAGTGACGTCATTGACCACCTGATCCTACATTTAGAAATTGCATCATAGTTTAGGTTGAATGTAGTTTAAGGATGCAATTGTAAAAATGTTGCTAAAATTTCTCATAGGATTTATTTCACTTACGTAGCTGATATCTTGTGATGTTAATTAAAGTTAGTTAAACTGTTATTGATATGTGCAATGTTTTTGTTTATGATTATTATTATTTGGAAGCGTTTCATTCACGGTATTTAGAAAATAAGCTTATTTAGCTGCTATTTTTACATGATAGCATAAAAGATGGTGAACTTTATGATATAAAAGAATAACAGAAAAAGGATATTTAAACTTCTGAATCAGTTATTCAACCTAATATTTATATTAAAAGTAAAATTCCTAACGTAACGTAACCAAGGTATTAACCAGACCTTGTTATTCGTACATCAAACTCAAAGTTCTTAGTTCTCTGTAAACTTTGTAAACAACCTGTCAAGCACCCGGCTACTCTGCAATTGAAGGTGAGATAGTTTTAAATGTATAAGCAATTTAGTTATATGATTTGTTATGATAACATTTAATGTATTGGAGATCACAGTGTACTGTAGACAGTGATGTATTAACCCGTGACCGGACCCCCAAGGCTTCGAGGTTCTCTGGGCCCCTCGACAGCACCTGACGGGCCTCCGGTACAATTACAAAATGCAATAAATGGTTTGTAGGGACAAAAATACTGTTATTTAATGTATTTTGTGATGCTTTCAGCTTTTAGTATTACAGTATCAACCAAATTTGGATACTATATATTTTTTCCTTTTTATCATATATTGGTATTATTTCACTATATTACAGGGCAATGTAACCTAGGAAAAAAACTACTTTTTCTTATAGGAAAATTGCGCTCTCTTCGAAGGGCTATATTGCGTAGCGAAACATAGTCTGTTTGCCAAAACACAGGAGCAGTGAGATAATGTCTAGTCGGGAGAGAAGGAGGCATAGGTCAGAGCAATAACCAATAAATCATTTGCTCAATTGGTATTTGTTTACAAGAAAACACTCTCCATTTACATGAGAATTATGCAGTCCTACAGCTCTCCTCTTCTTGTACAGTAATTAGGAGGTTCTTTGTATGTGGGAAAGCACAAAAGGTCAAGATATGTTGAGCAAAGGGGGAGGGGTTATAAAAAACTAGTTTAGTTTCCTCACTAAAAGACCGGGAACTGTCATTGTCAACATAGTCAACCTAACAGAAGTTTGTGATGCCAGCGTCAATTAAGTAACTAGATATTTATATTAATGTTATGATGAAGACTGCTACGAAGGACTCAACTCGATAGAAAATGGGATGGAAAATCATGTTTTAGATGCGTACAGAAGTTTGGCAAACAATACTTTATGTTTATTTTTTTACTATGTTTCATTATTGTTATTCGATTTCGATTACGGTAACTTGATAATACGATGATTGGTGCCTTTTAAGTTAGACAGCTTCTCTTATTTTACCCCTTTTCTGTATTCTCCTATCCAAAACCCCTTATTTCCCACTGTAGAACCACATTATTGTAGTGATTAAGGGCCCTCTGTATCTCTAGATCTGATTTTTTGAGAAAACACTCTATTTAAGCAAGAATAGATATATTTTCATATCGGTTGTCCAAGTATGGTTGAAACTAATTTTACCTGTATTTGATAAAGATTTTTGGCGGAAATCCAGTTCTTTAACGAGGTATATGTATGATGATGGTCATGACCCATAGCTCCCATATTTTCAACCCTACCGATAAGAATACGGCCGTCTAAGCGTGGTCACAGAGCTGTGTTAGCCCCCATACGGTAATTAGGTAATGACACAGCTTGTGGGTTAGGTTAGGTGGTGTTCTGTGCATGTGGGATGCCCTGTCTGTTGTTATACAAAGTCTCCAAATGAACACTACAGAATACTGTAGTGTTCATTTGGAGTCTTTTAGTTCTGCCGTAGCTTGCTTCCCTCACAGATGAATATTGTTTCATTGTTCCTATGTCCTGGGAAGTAAAATATTTTGCTACTTGTGTTAGCCCGAAGGGCAATGATTTTAGCGTTATCTATCTAACTTATCTCTTAGTTCATTTATATAAACTTGACAAAGGGGTGGATACTTATTTAACATAAGGGTGAGTTGTAGCTTTGCGCTCCAGCATCTGTTTGAACTTGGCTTCCATTTCTCATTATCAGACTAATTATCGAGGACACGTTTCTACCCTGAACTTTCCTTATTAACATGATCAATAGAATAAGAACCGTAATAACCAAGAAGTTTAGAATATAAAACGTTGGGCTGTTTATGCTGTTCAAACAAGTAACGTACAACAGAAGCACCACCTGTCAGTGTTTTTATCCGAACTACTTGCTGGCCTGTGCTAAGATGACAAACGGAGCATGATGGAAATTTTTCATTAAAATCGGTAACTTCGTTAATAGAGGACTCTACCATTAGTAAATGTGATTCAAAATAGCATTTGTTCCGTAACCGAAATACAAACCACGCTATTTACAGAGGGGGGTTTACCTTTTAGCGCAGCTGAAATGACAAGCCAATAGTTTTAACGAGGGTTAATTACCCCCGCGCTAGTTAGCAGGGGTTGGGGAAGGGTAGCTTGCTACCCCTCCCCCCTCCACACACCGGTGACTTGCTTCACTTCACTTTTGGCTCGGCGGTGATCAGACGTGTCTGCTCATCGTCCTCGTGACAGCCTTTAATTTTCTGCTTTTTCTTTTCAGCGTGTGTGTTGGTTGGAAGTTGACCTTCATTATTTTTTTATTTCCTCTTTACAATGCGTACATGCCCTGGAGTTGCCGGCCGTCCTTGTGGGACTTTCATGTCGGACGTAACTACGGATCCGCACACCCTCTGCCCTCAATGTCGGGGCTGACGGTGTGACCAGGAGAACATGTGCCGTGAGTGCAGGGAGTGGTCTGCCTCCCAGTGGGAGAGGTTTGGCCGTCGGCGTAAGAAGAAGTCCAAGAGAGACCGTTTTCCTCCGGGGTTAGCCTTGAAGGAGGAAGGTTCTCGGGACTCCTCTTCCGCTGCCCAAACCTCCTTCGAAGCTCCCCCTCGTCCGCCTCCTAAGGAGAGTCGGCCGAGTGGGAGCGCAGGCCCTTGTTCTGTTTCCCGACCTTCGGTGGGGGGAGAGGGCGTCGCCTCCCATAGCGAGGCGGTTCCCCCTCCTCCTCCGGGGGAGGTTATTGATAATGCCTTAACCAATGATGATCTTTTACAGATTTGGTCGTCCCTGGGGCTTAAGGGCTTTCCCTCCAGGGTCGCTTTAATTGACCTTGTCTCGTTGGGGGCCGCTGTTAAGCAGTCGCCGGCGGTAGCAGAGGTAGACCCTCTGTCTATTGTCGACGTCGTGGTGACAGAGGCTTCCGACGTGGCTGGGCAATCCGCCGCAGGTGCTGTTGCGGATGATGGTGCTATAGGCTCTCCTTCCCCTTCCGTACATCCTTCGAAGGGGGAAGTGAGTCCTTCGGTCTCTGCTGCTGCTCAGCTTCCTTCTGAGGGAAGTCCCTTAACGGAGACTCCCCTTCGGAGGACCAATGGTCCCGACGATCTTCCCCGAGGCCGCCTCCGCCGTAAGGCTCACCGTCCGCTACGCCACAAGGGCCTCCCTTTCCCTTACAGGGGGACTAAGAGGCGCCTTTTTGGGTCTTCATCCTCCGGGGGGGACTCTCCTCGTCAGCCTCAACCTACAGCTCCACCTTCCTTGAACCTCTCTGCAGACCGTTCACCATCTCCTGCCAGATCTTCGCCTTCTGGAGAACTCGTCACCCGACGGGCAACGGTCCCTTCGGGGCTAAGGGATCCTTCCCTTCCTCGAGCAGTGCTAACGCACAGGCGCTCTCCTGCTCGCCAGCGCTCTCCTGATCTTCAGCGCTCTCCTGCTCGTCAAGACTCTCCTGCTCGCCGACGCTCGCCAGCTCGTCGGCTCTCTCCTGAGGTTCGCCCTCCTCGCCAGCGCTCTCCTGCTCGTCAGCTCTATTCTGAGCGTCAGCGCTCATTTGAGGACCATTGCCCTGCGGTCTCTGACCACCCTATAGTTCCTGCTGAGCTCCCTGCTCACCATCTGCCTGGTCCTGTGGCTACGCAACATCGTGCTGCGCGTGTCAAAAACACATGTTCGCCAACGCGCCAGCAATCTTCCAGTTCCTGCTCGTGAATGCACCGCACCACCTGCTGCGCCACCTGTCCTTTCACATGACACGCGTCGACCTTCTGCTCGCCAGCGATCTCCGGCTCGCCAGCGATCACCTACGCGCCAGCGATTACCTCCTCGCCAGCGTTCACCTGCTTGCCAGCGCGCACAGGCGATCTTAGTATCGCCTATTCAACAGCGACAGCCGGCGCGCCAACGTTCTCCAACGCTCCTGAAGGAACATGGTTCGCCAGCTTCTAGCTCGCCATCACGCGATCGCCCTCCTGCGCATGCTGCTCGCCATCGCTCGCCATTGCACGATCGCCCTCCTGCGCATGCTGATCACCATCGCACCCCATCTCGCGATCGCCCACCTACGCATGCTGCTCGCCATCACGCGATCGCTCTCCTGCGCATGCTGCTCGCCATCGCTCGCCATTGCACGATCGCCCTCCTGCGCATGCTGATCACCATCGCTCCCCATCACGCGGTCATTCACCTGCGCATGCTGCTCGCCATCGCTTGCCATTGCGCGGTCATTCACCTGCGCATGCTGCTCGCCTACGCTTGCCATTGCGCGGTCATTCACCTGCGCATGCTGCTCGCCATCGCTCGCCAACGCGTCGATATGCCACATCGCGCCATCACCAACCTGAGCGACCGCACTCACCAGCTCATCATCGATCGCCTGTGGATCTACATCACCAGCGGTCTTCCTCACCCTCGCGGCAGCGCGTTTCCTCGCCGTCGCGCCAACGCTTGCGTTCGTCGCCTCAGACACGCGTTCATTTACCTGCCCACCCTCGCGCCCACTCGCCTGCGCGCCCGCGCGATCATTCGCCTGCGCGCCCGCGCGATCATTCGCCTGCGCGCCCGCGCGATCATTCGCCTGCGCGCCCGCGCGATCATCCGCCTGCGCGCCCGCGCGACCATCGTTCGCGGCGAATTCCGCAGCCGGTGGTAGCAGAAGGAACGCGTGCTCCTAGACGGCACTCGGGATCACCTCCACCCAAACACAGGTTGGTAGTGCAGGACGAGGAGAGGTTAGTACATCATTCTTCCCCACCTTCTTTTCAGGCAGGTACCGTGGTGTCCACTACAAAGGATCGCCCGATCCCTTTCCCTTTAGCGAGGATTTCGGACTCTGTGTCCTTGGAGCAACAGACTTGGTTTGGTCCTCTGGCACGGGCGTTAGTGAGGGTTATGAAACCAGCACTCGCCGGCCAGGGTAACAAACCAACGGCTGTCTCTCCTACGCTGAAGAGAAAGAGATGAGTGGACTTCGTGGTGACTTCCCCCAGGGCGAAGTTGGTTCCCAAGAGGTCGATCGCGAAGGTCCCTTCTCCTGCACGAGTGCTCTCTCCTTCTCCCGTGGACGAGGCCTTTCCGTCCTCAGGTGAGTCCAGTGGGGCGGTAGTCTTCCCCTCAGCACCAGGGGGGGAGACTTCGCTTCATGCAGGAGAATCGTCTCGTGAGGAAGGGGCCCCTCGAACCTCGTTGTTTGGATCCTGTATCCCTCCCAGGAGGGAATCCAAGGACTCCAAGACCGTCCCTAAATCCTCTGCAAGGATTCGTCAGGAACCCACGACTACCCAGGGGAATGTCCACGTGTCACCCCAGACAGAGATCCCTGGGGCAGGAGACTTAGCTGCCAGCCCGCAGGGAGGAGAACAGCAAGAGTCCGAACATGCCTTCTGGCAGGTCCTAAGCCTGATAAGGCAACTTAACGGGCTTATGGATCCAGTCATCGCCCCCCGTGAAGGCAAAGACATGATTTTGGATGAAGTGTTTGACATTCGGAAGGCCCCTAAGACCAGTGCGGCTCTGCCCTGGTCTCGGGGGCTGAAGAGTGCCAGGGCTAGGGCCAACGCTCAGCTCGCACTTCTTGCCTCCTCCAGTCGTTCCACTGCCGGGAACAAGCTCATCCCTCCTCCTCGTCTTCAGCAGAGGAGGTATTTCGAGATCCTGGGTGAGCACAACCTCGCTCTTCCTCTCCATCACTCTGTGGAGGAGCTGGCGAAGGGAGTTCCCCTTGAGAAACTCTCTGCCCGGCAGGTGTCGTTCTCGGCGGGAGAGATCCTTAGCCACGAGAAGGTCGCTAAGTGTGCCATGCAGGCCACTTCGTGGCTGGACTTCTGGCTAGGATCTCTGGGCATCCTATTGCGATCGGAGGACTTGTCCAAGGAGACCAATAGGAAGGCCCTAGAGACCTTCTTGCTCTCGGGCACCCGCTACATCGAGTTTTTGGTGCACCAGGTTACCACCCTGTGGGCCAACTCGGTGTTGAAGCGTCGCGATGCTATGTCCGAGAGATTCCATCCGAAGGTCCCCGCCGTGGATGTGTGTAGGCTCCGACATGCTTCCCTTCTGGGGGAGAATCTGTTTGAGCCTCAAGACATGGAGCGAACGGCTGAGAGGTGGAGGAAATCCAGCACGGACTCCCTCCTCCATAGGGCCCTTACAACTCGGCCCTATAAGCCTCCAGCCCCGCCACAACAGCAGCAACAGCCTCGTAAGGCTCCCAAACAGGCACCGGCAGCTGTCTGAAAAGTTTGTCTGGCCAGGGATAAAAAAGGATGCCCGGGAATGGGCGAGGTCATGCATCAACTGCCAGTCAAGCAAGGTCAGCCGTCACACCGAATCGGGGGTGGGCGATTTTCCCCAGCCAAAAAGACGTTTCGGACATATACACATCGACGTCGTGGGACCATTGCCCCCTTCTGGATCCGCTCGCTACCTACTTACGATCATCGATCGCTCCACGAGGTGGTTGGAGGCATCGCCGATGACCGAAGCTACGACTCAAGCATGTGCCGAAGCCCTCCTGTCAAGCTGGGTGAGCAGGTTTGGCGTTCCTGACGACATCACGACTGACAGAGGCCCCGCTTTCCTCTCAGAAATATGGCTGGCTTTGGCGAACCTGATGGGGACGACGCTCCACATCACCACGGCGTACAACCCCGCGGCAAACGGCATGGTCGAACGAACGCACCGCGCCCTCAAGGCGTCCCTGATGGCGAGCTGCACCGACGGGGACTGGAAATCACGACTTCCTTGGGTACTCCTTGGCCTTCGCACCGCCCCTCGCGCAGACGGCGAACCTTCGCCCTCCGAAAAAGTTTACGGGGAAGCGCTCGCAGTTCCTGGCGAATTCTTTCCCTCATCAACCGACGACACGCAGCTGGATCACCTAAGGGATATCGCCAGGAAGTTCAGGCCGTGTCTCAAAACTTACCAGGACAGAACCAAGCACTTCAAGCCAAAAAGCCTGGATGACTGCAAGTACGTTTTCGTCCGTGTCGACGCTCATCGACAACCACTGACTAGACCTTATCGAGGTCCCTACCGGGTTATTAAAAAGACAACGAAAGCCTTCCTTCTCGACGTCCATGGCCAAGAGGACTGGGTCTCTATAGACCGCGTGAAACCAGCGTTTCTTGAAGGAAGCAACACCGCCTCCGCTGGACCTGGCAGACCCAGAGTTCCGCCACAAAACAAGCCGCCCAACGAAGGAAAAATCATCAAACGACGTCAAGAGGAAGAGATCCTTACACTGACCGCCAGCGCGCCCCTCCGTTCAAAAACAAGAGGAACCCTCCGACGCCCAAAAAGATACGAAGATTGATCATCAGCCCTCTACGCCGCCCGATGTCTTGGGGGGGGGGAGTACTTGTAAGGACACCGATCCCTTCGTCGTCCAGAAAATCGACAAACTACTTATTTATTTAAATTCTCTCTGCGCCACACTGTGGTGTCCTATGTATATATATTCCGCTCTACCAGAGCTACATTTTGATATATGTATCGTTTCATGACATGTTTTTGTTAACCCATAATTCATATATTTGTAAGTGTGAGAAAACACATATATTTTGGCGGGCACTTCAATCTGACTTGGCGCCAATGTAATCCTACGTTTTCGTCCGCACCTTGTTATGTATTTCCGTGCGCATTCAAATAAAGTATCAGTTGATCTTGGTGACGCTTGTCTCACTGTCCTTACAGTATAGGAGTAATCCTTTCTCTGGGTGGGACGCCTTTTATCAATCTTGCTCCTCCGTTTATGTTTTGTAATTTCTTAAGTTGCACTTTTGGTAAATTGTGGTAGATAAAGTTGCAGTAGTCAATCCTGGTAATAACACAGTTTATCACAAGTTTATCTACAGAATGTTCATCCAGGTACTTCTTTATAAAAGAAATGTTTCTAAGGTGATAACCAGCAGTTTTTACATTATTTACTTGGGCATTGAAAAACATGTTACAATTAAGAGATATGCCTAGATCGCGAACTTTACTGGATATCAGGGCAGAGTTGTTATTTATGTTTATTTGAATATAGCCTGAGTTAATTACAATGTTTTTCTTTCAAACACCATAAAATCAATTTTATTTTATCTTAATTTTAGTTTTTTTATTGTCATCCATTCCCTAACATTCATTTAGGAGACGATATGACTTACTTATGTCTGTTGCTACTTCGCGGGTCTCTTCTTATAGTATTCGTTTTTCTTCTCTTCGATAAATAGGGACCTTACGATTTTGTATTCTACACGTCTTATACTTTCAGTTTTAAACAGATTCCACTTTCTTTTCGCTTTTCCGCATCCGTTTCTCTAAAGTCTCCCACATCAAACCAAGGCGATCGGCCTTTAACAATTATAGTCTTTTCCATCAGTGGACACAATATCATCTTCACTTTTACTCACCCTATTATATATGGTCATAAGGAAGTCAACATACATAGTGTTCAACCAACGTTGGTTATTACCCCCAAGGAATATTGATAGCATCATTTATATTCTTCGCAACTTCGATAAATATAAAGTTTATTTTCTTCACCACTGCGTGTTTCTGCAGAGGTAACCTAAAATCAATAAGTTTGTGTACTGGAGATATAGTGTATTTCTCTTCACATTTATAACAGATACAGTGTTATTCATATTATCACTTAAAACTAGGTCCAACGTATGCCCAGTCAAAGTAGTTGCACAATCAACATTATTCACCAATTGATGTGATTCTGATAATTCTTTAGATGCTGACGCATCATGATTTGATGCGTCACCCATCCAAAGGTTGAAGTCTCCACAAAGAAATTTATATTTTCCATGCTAATCATCTCAATGAGTGATATGAATTAATCGAAAAAAATATAGTATTTTTTCTCGGAGATTTTTAAACTGTTAGAATAGATACGTTTGTGTGCATAAAGTTTATTTCTATATACTAAAAACTTGTTTCACTAGTTCTTTTTATCAGATTTAATGTACACGTTCCTTACTTCTTTTGTCGTTTATCTGTTTTCTTCTTTTTTTTTTACCACTGTGTTATTTTTCCCTGCTGAAGCCCTTGGGCTGCTTTTTCAGCTATTATAAACTTGCCATAGACGACCACACCTTTCGAAGAGGGTATCCTGTCACGAAAACTAGACCTATATATCCTGAATAACGTGCAGTTGATTTAATATTGTTTCAAATAAAGATCGATAATAAGAATTTATTACATGATTTGCTTTTCTGGAGTTTTACATATATTTGAAATTCATAAACGAGAAAATCGTGACATCATACCATTCCAGCGATTTAACATTCATTAGGGGGTTAGGCAGTGACGTCATTGACCACCTGATCCTACATTTAGAAATTGCATCATAGTTTAGGTTGAATGTAGTTTAAGGATGCAATTGTAAAAATGTTGCTAAAATTTCTCATAGGATTTATTTCACTTACGTAGCTGATATCTTGTGATGTTAATTAAAGTTAGTTAAACTGTTATTGATATGTGCAATGTTTTTGTTTATGATTATTATTATTTGGAAGCGTTTCATTCACGGTATTTAGAAAATAAGCTTATTTAGCTGCTATTTTTACATGATAGCATAAAAGATGGTGAACTTTATGATATAAAAGAATAACAGAAAAAGGATATTTAAACTTCTGAATCAGTTATTCAACCTAATATTTATATTAAAAGTAAAATTCCTAACGTAACGTAACCAAGGTATTAACCAGACCTTGTTATTCGTACATCAAACTCAAAGTTCTTAGTTCTCTGTAAACTTTGTAAACAACCTGTCAAGCACCCGGCTACTCTGCAATTGAAGGTGAGATAGTTTTAAATGTATAAGCAATTTAGTTATATGATTTGTTATGATAACATTTAATGTATTGGAGATCACAGTGTACTGTAGACAGTGATGTATTAACCCGTGACCGGACCCCCAAGGCTTCGAGGTTCTCTGGGCCCCTCGACAGCACCTGACGGGCCTCCGGTACAATTACAAAATGCAATAAATGGTTTGTAGGGACAAAAATACTGTTATTTAATGTATTTTGTGATGCTTTCAGTGTTTTTAAGTATTACAGTATCAACCAAATTTGGATACTATATATTTTTTCCTTTGTATCATATATTCGTATTATTTTACTGGGTAATTTTGTATTTTTCAATATTAATCTTACCCGATAATCATGTAGTTGTCAACTCCGTTGCCCGACAGAATTCTACGGAAGGGATACGCCAGCGATCGCTATACAAGAGGGGGGTGTACTCACAAGCGCCACCTGTGGCCAGGTACTGCAGTACTTCTTGTTGACACCACCTCAATTTTTCCTCTGTCGTGCCTCCGGCTAGACCTACATGGATACGCTGTTGATTCTGGAGTTTTTTGCTCACGATTTGGTGATGTATTTGCTCTAGAGTTTAGCTTTCGCTATTCAGGAAGTTTTATCATTAGCTTAGCTAGCTTTTGGAATTAATTTGATTAATTATGGTGACGAAGAGAGTATGAACTCTCTTTCACTTTTAAATGGCCGACCCTTCCCTTAGACGGAAGTGTTGGTGTCTAAGAGAGTATAGACTCTCTTTCTTAATTTTGCTTAACAAAAGTTATAGATTTATTTTATATCTCTCCGCCTTTTATAGGCCTCTTCGATTAACTTCCTTTTATTATAAACTTATTAAAATTAATTTTTATATTTGTTTATATTCGACCTTTCCTAATAGTAGGCGGTCTTTTCTTGGTACCGAAGTTAATTAACATTGAGTCCGTCATTTCGGTTTTACCTGTTAACATATTATGCTATTTTAATGTTTTTGAAAGAATTTCTTTGATAGTCTCGTTCTGTTTTCAAAGTTGAACTAACGTTTTGTTTTGTCTCTGCAGTTGTTGACGTTCAGAACGTTCAACTTGCGCTCTATCGTTACGATAGAGAGAGAATTTTCACGGTGTCACGTTGCAGTAAGAGTAACCGTTTCTAGCGTTTTGTTCATTCTTTCTTAGCTTAATGGTTTTAATTCTAATAAGGAACTTTTTATTTGGGAAATATTTCAGTTTTTTTCCTTTAACAATAATATGTTTTAACGATATATATGATTGGGCTCTTCTCTCAGGTTCTAAGTCAAGAGAGAGAGAGATAGAGACGGAGGGAGAGAGAGCTGGATAAACGTTTCGTTCAAGCGAGTAACGTTGTTATCGTTTTTGCTCTTCTCCCTAGTCTCTTTAGGGGAAGAAGGTAAACGTTTCTAGAGTTTTATTCTTGTTCTCAAGCTTTATGCGGTGAGAGATTTTAAACGTAGTTTATTTGATCTAGTGTTTAGTCTCTTTCCAGCCACTGAATTATTTATCTTTCATTAGATTTTTCTGTTACATTGTAATTCTGTTTTCGCAATTACTAACTTTTAAGGAAGGATAGAATTGCGTGTTTCAGGTACAAACCACTTAAAGTTTCGAGTTCAGTGAAATAAGTGCAAACAGAAAATCAAAAGTGATAAGTGATTAGCGCAAAGTGTGTCAGTGTTGTGCGTGAGGGTACTTCTGTGCGTGCCAGTCGTCCTCCCAGTCCGGGACCTCTTGCAAGCTCCCAAGCCCAGGGGAGAAGCAATGTCGAAGGGCAAAAGGGTTCGGCAGGCCTTGATCGGCGCACAGAAGTATCCTCGGTGGTTGCGGGCGTGTCTTACAGAGACCGTCACTCCCACCCGCAGACGATTGAGCCCTTTTTTTTGCTCGTCTGCAGAAGAAATTTCGGGGAGAAAACGCTGGACTCAGGTCTCAAGACCTCTTAAATGTAAAGTCCAGACCTCTAGAGTTCAACAACCCGGATGCAGTCATTGGGTTAGCTCTGACTCTCCGCAGTCATCAGGTGACTGCACACCTCCTAAGAGAGGTAAGGCGATGCCTCAACAGACCTCATCTTCTGTTAAGGCTTTGCCTCAACAGACCTTATCGTCTGTTGATCCCAAGATGACTTTGCTGCAGTCCATGCAGTCGCAGCTTGCGGTCTTAATGCGTGAGTTTCAGGCTGAGAAGGTTACACCTCCTCCTGCGAGCGCTCCGCCTCACCGCAGTCCAGTCTGCCAGGCGTACGAAGTTGAGGTTCCTCAAGCTACCTTACCGCGTTCGGAGTTGCCAGTTACCAGCGTTGTGCAGCAACCTCAACCTTCCTTAAGGCAACCTCAACAATGGGAGCAGGAGTCTTATGCCTTGAGGCAAGATTTTCTTGCAGTTAGACCATCTTCGAGGCAACAACCTCTTGAGGTACGACAACCTCTACCATCCTTGAGGCAGCCACCTCAGCTCTCGCACCTGCTACCTCAACTTTCCTCAAGGCGAGAGCCTCAACTCTTGAGGCTAGCTCCTCAGGAACCTCAACTCGTGAGACAGGAACTGCGTTCTGCGCAGCCGCTACCTCAACTCTCGCAGCTCACACCTCAAGAACCTCAACTCGTGAGTCAAGAGCCTCTCTCTGCGCAGCCACCTCAACCCTTGAGGCAAGCGCAACTCTTGAGGTAGGAACCTCATGCTATGAGTCAGCCACCTCAACGCATGCATCTGCCACTTTCTCCTCAACTTGAGCCTCTTCCCATTCAACTTTGAAAAGCCATTACCAATTATATTAAAAATATTATTATTGAATACCCTCTTGACTGAAGGGTTGATAACAAATGACAATAATAACACCTCATTACTTTCATAACTTGCATTTGTAATCATATACATGTATGCCTACACAAACATTATGATAATGGAGGTTTTTCGTATTACTTAAATAAAAAAATATATATGTATTCCTTGCAATATATTTTTAACAAAATCGCAAAATATGGCAAAAATATCTTCAAAACAAAAATGAATCATGAGTTATGAATGTAATGTAAATATTATGTTGATATTAAAACCCCATGCAAGCATGCATGAAGTAATGCAGTGTTGCCAACAGGGCGAGTTTCCCTTTCCAGAGGTGAAGTAGATTATAGTACGTATATTTAGTGCAGCTTAATTCTACGATTATCATGCCGGCTATCAAATTCATCAACAAAACAGTCTAAATCAATTCCCTCGGCACGTGCACTTTCAATGGACAGTAATGCGATATTACTCAATCTAGCACTGGTCATGGAATTTCTGAGAAATGTTACACGCCATGCAACATGCTCTGCTTACCTTACAGCATGCTCTACATACAGCATGCTCTGCATACCTTACCGCATGCTTCTCAGTCACACATCTTTGGTTGTTGCCAACTCACTAGACTGTCAAGCAGTTTCATAACGTTGCCTTCTAGTCTGCTGCTTTTGCACCAGTGAAACCCTCACTGAGAGAACTTAGCTTTTCTCGGATATGGTCCCTGTAGATGAGAAAGTGCTTTTCTCCCTCCTTCTGATATTCCCTTGAGGACTCTGTCATTTGGAGAGGAGCCTTTAGCTGCGTAGCCTCCTATGGACTTTTATTTAAGCATTACATGCTTCCAGGGAAGGTAATGGTTCCACTTCAGTCGCTAACCCCGTCTGTTACCCACACCTGCTCCCTTAGACCTTGAGCTGTGTTTGCAAGACATGCAGTCCAAGCTTAGTCCTTGTTAGAGGATTTTTTGTTTACGGAGTCAGTGTGTCACTGGGAAGACGTTCAACAACCAGCAGAAGTGACTTGTTGTGACGCAGTGCGGCAACCTCAGCAACCCGATAAGGAGTTGTCTGTACGACCCAGACAGTCTAGACAGCTTCGGGTTGTCACTGTACTTCCTCGCTTCCCCATGGTTGACAGTTCACAGACTGTGCAGCAGTACCATGATCTTGTGTCCGGCTCCGTCAGACGACTGGCTTTTAAGAGCTCCCACAAGTCGTCGCTGTCTGGAGATTCTCAGATGGACTATGGATCTGACCAAGGAACTGGGCCTCCTGGTCAATTTTGAGGAGTCTCAGCTCGTCCCATCCCAGACCATTGTCTACCTGGGTATGGATCTTCAGAGTTGAGCTTTTCGGGCTTTTCCGTCGGCCCCAAGGATCTTCCAAGCCCTAGAATGCATCCAGAGCATGCTGAGAAGGAACCGATGCTCAGTCAGGTAGTGGATGAGTCTAACAGGGACACTTTCATCGCTGGCCCCTGTTCATCGTGTTAGGGGAGACTCCACCTCCCCCCCCTTCAGTATCATCTAGCTGCTCACTGGATAAAGGACATGACGCTAGAGACGGTCTCAGTTCCTGTTTCCGAAGAGAGGAGGTCTACTCTCGCGTGGTGTAAGAACAGCTTTCTTCTCAAGGAAGTCTACCTTTGGCTGTTCAGAAACCCGACCGCCGTCTCCTCCTCGGACGCATCAGACACGGGCTGGGGTGCGACTTTGGACGGACAGGAATGCTCGGGAACATGGAATCAGGAGCAAAGGACACTTCACATCAATTGCAAGGAGTTGTTGGCGGTTCTTCTGGCCTTGATAAACTTCAAGTCCCTCCAGCTTAACAATGTGGTGGAGGTGGACTCTGACAACACCACAGCCCTGGCTTACATCTTCAAGCAGGGAGGGACTCTTTCGTGGAAGTTGTTCTAGATCGCAAGGGACCTCCTCATCTGGTCTAAAGATCGAAAGCTCACGCTGGTAACGAGGTTCATTCAGGGCGGTATGAATGTCATGGCAGATCGCCTCAGCCGGAAGGGTCAGGTCATCCCCACAGAGTGGACCCTTCACAAGAATGTTTGCAGCAGACTTTGGGCCCTGTGGGGTCAGCCAACCATAGATCTGTTCGCTACCTCGATAACCTAGAGACTCCTATTGTATTGTTCTCCGATTCCAGACCCAGCAGCAGTTCACGTGGATGCTTTTCTGCTGGATTGGTCACATCTCGACCTGTATGCATTCCCGCCGTTCAAGATTGTCAACAGGGTACTTCAGAAGTTCTCCTCTCGCAAAGGGACACGGCTGACGTTGGTTGGCTCCGCTCTGGCCCGCGAGAGAATGGTTCATAGAGGTACTGCAATGGCTGGTCGACATTCCCAGGACTCTTCCTCTAGGAGTGAACCTTCTACGTCAACCTCACGTAAAGAAGGGACACCCCAAACCTCCACGCTCTTCGTCTGACTGCCTTCAGACTTTCGAAAGACTCTCAAGAGCTAGGGGCTTTTCGAAGGAGGGCAGCCAGAGCGATTGCCAGAGCAAGGAGAACATCCACTCTCAGAATCTATCAGTCTCAAGGGGAAGTCTTCCGTAGCTGGTACAAGACCAATGCAGTTTCCTCAACCAGTACCACTGTAACCCAGATTGCTGACTTCCTGTTACATCTAAGGAAAGTAAGATCCCTTTCAGCTCCTACGATCAAGGGTTACAGAAGTATGTTGGCAGCGGTTTTCCCGCCACAGAGGCTTGGATCTTTCCACCAACAAAGATCTACAGGACCTCCCTAGGTCTTTTGAGACCTCAAAGGAACGTCGGTTGTCCACTCCAGGCTGGAATCTAGACGTGGTCCTAAGGTTCCTTATGTCATCAAGATTTGAACCTCTCCAATCAGCCTCTTTTTAGGACCTCACATTAAAAACTCTTTTCCTCGTGTGCTTGACAACAGCTAAAAGAGTAAGTGAGATCCACGCCTTCAGCAGGATCATTGTTTTCACATCTGAAACGGCTACATGTTCCTTGCAGCTCGGTTTTTGCTAAACGAGCTTCCTTCACGTCCTTGGCCTAAGTCGTTCGAGATCCCAAGCCTGTCCAACTTGGTGGGGAATGAACTGGAGAGAGTACTTTGCCCAGTTAGAGCTCTTAGGTACTATCTAAAAAGGTCTTAACCTTTACGAGGACAATCAGAAGCCTTGTGGTGTGCTATCAAGAAACCTTCTTTTCCAAGGTCTAAGAACTCAGTTTCTTACTATTCAGGCTTCTGATTAGGGAAGCACATTCTCATCTGAAGGAAGAAGACCTTGCTTTGCTGAAGGTAAGGACACATGAAGTGGGAGCTGTGGCTACTTCAGTGGCCTTCAAACAGAACCGTTCTCTGCAGAGTGTTATGGATGCAACCTATTGGAGAAGCAAGTCAGTGTTCGCATCATTCTATCTCAAAGATGTCCAGTCTCTTTACGAGTACTGCTACACCCTGGGACCATTCGTAGCAACGAATGCAGTAGTAGGCGAGGGCTCAGCCACTACATTCCCATAATCCCATAACCTTTTAACCTTTCTCTTGAATACTTTTTATGGGTTGTACGGTCGGCTAAGAAGCCTTCCACATCCTTGTTGATTTGGGCGGGTGGTCAATTCTTTCTTGAGAAGCGCCGAGGTTAAAGGTTGTGATGAGGTCCTTTAGTATGGGTTGCAGCCCTTGATACTTCAGCACCTTAGAGTTGTTCAGCCTCCTAAGAGGAACGCTGCACTCAGTAAGGAAGACGAACTTATTTAAGGCAGAGTAATGGCTCAAGTCGACTTCCTTACCAGGTACTTATAATTTCATTGTTATTTTGAATAACTGATAATATGAAATACGGGATACTTAGCTTCTTGATATACATGTACACTGGTTTTCACCCACCTCCCTGGGTGTGAATCAGCTACATGATTATCGGGTAATATTAATATTGAAAAATGTTATTTTCATTAGTAAAATAAATTTTTGAATATACTTACCCCGATAATCATGATTTAATTGACCCACCCTTCCTCCCCATAGAACCAGTGGACCGAGGAAAAATTGAGGTGGTGTCAACAAGAAGTACTGCAGTACCTGGCCACAGGTGGCGCTTGTGAGTACACCCCCCTCTTGTATAGCGATCGCTGGCGTATCCCTTCCGTAGAATTCTGTCGGGCAACGGAGTTGACAGCTACATGATTATCGGGTAAGTATATTCAAAAATTTATTTTACTAATGAAAATAACATATTATTCCATCGTGTGACTTCGCACAAGAAATATATGATTTCCTATAGCAAATAACGAGATTTAACCGATTTTGATGACCATTTCAATCGCAAACAAACAGATCAACCAATTCGGTTAGTTATAAGTTGACAAATTGGTTGATGTTATTACGGATGAAATGAATGAGAAAACCAGTTAAATCACGATATCTACTATAGGAAATCATATATTTCCTGTACGAAATCACACAATGAAATACAATACAAATGAACCATATAAATATTAACACTGTGGACATATATACTGAGTTAAAATATATAAACAACAGATGTAGGGGACGATAACATTAGCAACGTTACCCAATGGTTGACAGAACTACCAACGATGACGAATGGTACACAGTGTTACCAACGGCACGATGTCATTACTAGAGCTAGAAATAAATTTTTCCATACGTAAACTAAATAATACTTCCATAAAAACTATTACACAATAAATAAAGAGTACCAAAATGCCACAGAACCTAACAAACCCACCTAACCTTGCCTAGAAGTACCCCGGTCACAAAACACATATAATAAGAATGGGGGAATGACTTACCTTGATACACAGTACTACCAACGGAGACGAATGGTACACAGAACTACCAACGACACGATGGCATTACTAGTGCTAGAACTGCTAAATATCTCCTCAGATATATTCAATAATTTCTCCATATAACTGGTACGAAATATATAAAAAGTACAGAAAGGCCACAGAACCTAACAAACCCACCTAAACCTTGCCTAGAAGTACCCCCGGTCACAAAACACGAATAATGACTATTGAGGAATGACTTACTTTTATGAAGGAAACGTCGAAACTTGCTGGACTCGGAAGGAAGAGACTGACGGATTAACTTCTATGACTGGGATGTGGATGGTTGGGGGTCATCGGGGTCTTGTGGGTAGGGGGGGTCGATTGTCTGTTGTTGTAAAGGAGGGTAGAGGCGACTGGCAGTAATGAAAAAGTGGTGCAGCAACGTATGACGAGGATAGTATGTAGTGGGTGAGAAAGAACCTGGAAAAATATTGCTTGAAATGTTCAGTCTTGATTCCAGGCCTCCGAACCCACTCCTTCACTTCTCTCCAGAGACGTTCTATATTTTGAGTATGGATGGTTGGGTCTAGGGGGTCAACGAAATGCTCCGAATGATTAATCGACTTATGAACGTAACCAATTTCCGATAGAGAGTTGTATGCAGCCCACTTATCACTCATAATAATACTACCCCACGTTTAATATACTTCTGGATGAGGGGAATTAGAGTAGGAGCATCTCGTTTAGTAGAAAGGGGGGGAACTAAAGGGATAATGAAAAATTTCTTGGTCACACGTTCAATACCCCCAAAGACCCATATGGCACTTAACGGTCTACCACGGTTGTATTTAGCTTTACCAAAATGAGTTTCGTCTATTTCAACAGTAACTCCATCACCACCAATCGCCTCTTGATTATCGAAGAAGAATTCGGTAACCTCCGAACAGAAACTTCTCCAATCCACACTAGTCTTTGAAGATATGTCTATACCATCCATGAGGGTCTCATGGTCCGAATGTTTATGCAAAAAGTGGTTCGCACATAATATTATCTTCCATGGTGGTAGCCGACTTTGGTCCAAAAAAGTACCTTTATAGGCCGTAACAGTATACCCACAACGACGTTTCTTCTTAGTTTTACGGATGGTGGTTACAGTAGAGCAATAAAACCCGTGAATGTCTGCCCTATAAGATAAAAGCGCACGACACTTGGGGCAGTTTAAACGTTGGGGAATAACATTGTGAGATTTAAGAAAATGATCAACATAACCTGAATTATCAACAAAATCACCATGGAATTGAGCCACTGCTTTTAGATACGGAATGCTGCAACCGGTACAAGTTTCTATAATATGATCCATCTCAAATACGGGAAAAAAAAAACGCACTAGTAACGAAGAACGAGTAACTAGGTCAAAGGTTAAAACGGGAAAGGCATTGGAACAATGGGTCGGAAAAGAGCGCATAAAGAGATAAAAGAAGGGGGGGTAGGGAGATATCTGAATAGGCCTAGAGTGGTGATTGGTTAAGGGAAAAACAACGAACAAAAGAGGGAAAACATGAATGAACTAAATACGGAAACTAGACCAAAGAAAAGTTTTTATAAGACACAGAGGAGAGAAAAGGAACTAACCAACAAAAATAAATACAAACAATATAGGAAGATAAAATGGAATGAACGGTAAATAATAGTGAATGGGAATATAAAATGAGGAGATCATACCGAGAATTAACTGGATAAAAAAACTAGTCCAGGGTAAGTATTTATGTGAAACCGGGAAGGGATAAAGAAATAACCCAACAAATAAAACCAATATAGGAAGGTAAAATGGAATGAATGATAAATAATATTGGATGGGAATAAAAAATGAGAAAATAACACTAATAAAAAGAGTAATGGGGGGAGTGGAAACTCCTGCGCAGGGTGGGGGGGGATATATGCGCAGATCGGAAACTGATGAAACGAACGTACGTACAAATGGGAAAGGAAATAACAAAACAAATAAACCCAATATAGGAAGGTAAAATGGAATGTATGATAAATTATATTGAATGGGAATATAAAATGAGAAAATAATACGGTAATAAAAAGAGTAATAATGGAGAGAAAACTCCTGCGAAGGGGGGTTATATAAGCGAAGGACGGAAGATAGGGCGAACGAACAAATGGGTGCTAATGTTAGCATGAAACGCTAACATTTGATCTACATCAGGTATGGAATGTTAACATTTAATCTACATCAGGCGTTGGCAGCACTGGTTACTGTATTACTACAAGAAATAACCTTTGAAACGGCTCCTCCCAAATATATCCAGGTATACTGATTTGTCTTTTCCTACGGTTATAATAAATACCAGAAAGAAATGTATAGAGAAGAAAAGGATTGAATTACGGTTATATATCGGTTCCCCAGTATGTTTACCCCACCCAAAACCCCGAGTTCCCACTGGGGGGTCCCCCATTATCGGCGGATATAGATGTATATATATTTCTGTAACTATTCATTTGCGACGGGAACGAGTGTTATTTTCGAAGGGAGCGTAATTTTTCCTATAAGAAAAAGTAGTTGGAATACTAGGATACATT
>NC_090761.1:24259767-24279767 GCF_036898095.1 Palaemon carinicauda
CACGTTATAAATTAATTATAGATTTTCCTCTATATATTTTATATCTCAACCTCCTTTATTAGGCCTCTTCGATTAGCTTTCCATTTATAATAAACATCAAAATAAATTTTAATGATTTGTTTATATGCGACCTTTCCTGAAAGTAGGCGGTCCTAACTTGGAAACCGAAGTTAAACAACGTTGAGCCCTTTTCAATCGTAAATAACTTTTACAGAGCTAATGATTTAAAACTTATTAAATGAAATATTTTTAGTAAATATTTTATGATAGTTTTTTTCTTTGAATAGTCTTTGTACTGTTTCAAAGATGAACTAACGTTTAGTTTATTTATGCTACGCAGTTTGCGCTCTATCGTTACGATAGAGAGAAAGAGTATCACGGTTTCACTTTGCAGAAAGAGTAAATCGATTCTGACGTTTTGTTCTGTTTTCTTTCAAAGCTTAAATGTTTTAAAGACTATTTTAAAGGAACTTTTAATTGAAAAACCTTTCAGTTTTTTCCTTTGGTCAAATAACCTGTTTATTGACGAAAGGTAAGTGGGCTCTTCTCTTCGGTGCGAAATCAAGAGAGAGAGAGAGAGAGAGAGAGAGAGAGCGATAGAGACGGAGAGAGAGAGAGAGGAGAGAGAACGTTCCGATCTTTATCTCGTCCCAAGCGAGTAACGTTGTTCTCGAGTTACTCTCGTCCCTAGTCTCTGTACGGGGAGAAAGGATAAAACGTTTTTAGTTTTTATTCTCGTCCCAAGGCACTGTACGGTGAGAGATGGAAAACGTAGTTTTGAATGAACTAGTGTTTAGTCTCTTCCCCAGCCACTGATTTTTTTTATCTTAAAATATGTTTACTGTTTTTTGCTGGTATTAATGTGCTTACATTATACGACTGATTTTGCAATTACAACCTGTTGATGAGGGTAGAATTGCGTGCTTCAGGTAGAAATCAGTTTTATTCATACCTAATGTGAATTGTTAAAAAATTCGATTTCAGTGAAATAAGTGCAAAACAGAAAATCGTAGTGATAAAGTGATATTGCGCAAAGTGTTATCAGTGTTGCGACCGAGGGTTCGTCTGTTCGTGCCTGTCGTTCGCCTAGTCCAGGACCTCTTGCAAGCTCCCAAGCCCAGGGGAGAAGTAATGTCGTACGACTTATGGGTTCGAGAGGCGTTCCCTCTATGGTATCAGGTGTATCTTACCAAGATCACCCCTACCATAAGGCGAGAGAGACGATTTTCTCCTCGTCATCCGAAGGCTTTTCGCATAAGAAACCGTGGAACAAGGTTTCGAGGCCCTTTAAGCGAAAGTCAGTCCTTTCAGGACAGGTCCAGCATCCTGGTTTTAACTATTAGGACAGCTCTGACCCTATGCAGTCATCGGAAGACTGCTCGCCGCCTAAACAAAAGCGTAACACAGACTCCGAGAGTCTTTTTGTAGGCAAGGTTTTGCAGTCACAGACGTTACCCTCGTCTCTTACCGCAACCATTCCCGTTGATCCTAAATGGATTGTACGGCAAGACATGCAGAATAAGCTTGCCTCCCTTATGGAAGACTATTCTGCCGATAAGTCCGTTGAGCCTAGCCGTTTATCTCATCGAGATCCTGGCCTTCAGCCACCCTAACGTTCCTTTGTGCGTCCTGTTGACGTTGGCGTAGCCAAGTCACGTCAGTCAGGTTGTTTAGAACCACACTCGATGCGGTCTCGTGTGGATTTTCAGCCACATTTGGACGTTAGGCCACTTGCTGATGCTCCTGTTGACGTTCAGGACGTTCGCCAACAATCGGAGTTGACTTGTTTTGACGCTGAGCGTCAACCTCCGCATTCTAGAGTTGTTTTGACTGCTCAGTCTAAGCGGTCAAAGCAGTCTCGAGTGGACGCTGTGCGTCCTCACGCACCTGTTGTTGTTGACAGTTCACAGACTGTCAAGCAGTTACATGACGTTGCGTCCTGGTCCGCTACTAATGCACCAGTGCGTGTGGACTCTGCTTGTAAAGCATTGCCACCACGGTAGGTCTCTCCCTTGCTTGAGACTCGGCTATTGTCGGACAAGGTTCCTTCAGATGAGGAAGTTGCTGTTCCCCCTCCTACTGATATTCCCTTGAGGACTCTGTCAGACGGAGAGGAGCCTAAAGCTGCTTAGCCCTCTATGGACTTTAAATAAATCATGCTGATTTTTAAGGATCTTTGTCCGGATCTTTTTGTAACTGCTGCTCCTCGTTCGCCTAAACGTCAGAGCTTACTCTAGGCCTAGCTACTTCGAAGCCGTTGTTTTATAAGCTAGTGCTCTATCGCTCTTCTAAGAGAGCTTTACGTTTGCTAGGCGACTGGTTTATCACCAGGAGGAGTTTGGGGGAGACAGCCTTTGCTTTCCCTTCTTTTAAGCTGGCTTATAGAGCGAGAGTCTGATATGACACGAGAGAAGTTCTCGGCTTGGGAGTTCCTGCCTCTGCCCAGATAGACTTCTCAAACCTCATAGACTCTCCCTGGCGCCTGGCCATGAGACGCTCCAAGATTTTACAGGTCGACTTCAGAGCTATTTTCGAGCCTTTGAAGTTTTGCTGTACAATTATGTCATGCATAAACAAGGCTTTCAGGGATGGCTCCAATGATCTGACAGCCACGTTCTCTGCAGGAACAAGTCCCTCAGGGATGGCTCCAGTGAGTTGGCAGCCATGTTCACTGCAGGAGTACGTAAGAGGCAAGTGCGCTCAATGTGTTCATTGTCAAGACAAACTTCACGATGAAGTCTACCAGGCTGTCTTGACAGCATTTATGGAAGGCGACTGGATGGTCTCTCTCGACCTTCAGGAGGCATACTTCCACATTCCTATACACCCGGATTCCCAACCGTTTCTGAGGTTTGTTTACAGGAATGTGGGGTACCAGTTTCGAGCCCTGTGCTTTGGCCTCAGTCCTGCGCCTCTCGTGTTTACGAGGCTCATGAGGAATGTGGCAAAATCCCTCCATCTATCGGGGATCCGAGCCTCCCTGTACTTGGACGACTGGCTTCTCAGAGCATCGTCCAGTCTTCGCTGTCTGCAGGATCTACATTGGACGTTGGGTCTGGCCAGGGAGTTGGGACTTTTGGTCAACCTAAAAGTCCCAACTGATCGCATCCCAGATTATTCTATATTTGGGGATGGAGATTCGCAGTCAAGCCCTGCTCGAAGTCCAACTAATGCTGAAACGAAATGTTTATTCAGTCAGGAGTTGGAACAGTCTCGTAGGGACTCTCTCATCCCTGGAGCAGTTTGTCTCACTAGGGAGACTACACCTTCTGCCTCTCCGGTTCCATCTAGCCTCTCACTGGAACTAGGACAAGACATTAGAGACGGTATCATTCCCAGTCTCCGAACCAGTAAAGGCATGCCTGAAATGGTGGGACAGCAATATCAGTCTGAGAGAGGGACTATCCCTAGCAGTCAAGAACCCAAACCACGTGTTGTCCTCAGACGCATCGGATTTGGGTTGGGGTGCGACCCTGGATGGTCGGGAATGCTCGGGTCTGTGGACCTCAAGTCAGAAGAGCATGCACATCAACGGCAAGGAGCTATTAGCAGTCCACTTGGCCTAGATGATATTAGAAAGCTTCTTCGAAACTAAGTGGTAGAGGTCAACTCAGACAACACCACAACTTTGGCGTACATCTCCAAGCAAGGAGGCACACACTCCTTCACGCTGCTCGAGATCGCAAGGGACCTTTTCTTATGGTCAAGAATTCGAGGCATCTCCCTGTTGACGAGATTCATCCAGGGGGACTTGAACGTCTTGGCAGACTGTCTCAGTCGGAGGGGTCAGGTGATACCCACGGAATGGACCCTCCACAAGGACGTGGGCAAGAGTCTTTGGGCTACTTGGGGTCAACCCACCATAGACCTCTTTGCCTCCTCGTTGACCAAAAGGTTACCAATCTATTGCTCTCCAGTCCTAGATACAGAAGCAATCTACATAGACGCGTTTCTACTGGATTGGTCTTTTCTGGACTTATATGCATTCCCACCATTCAAGATAGTCAACAAGGTACTGCAGAAGTTCGCCTCTCACGAAGGGACAAGGTTGACGTTGGTTGCTACCCTCTGGCCCGCGAGAGAGTGGTGCACCGAGGTACTTCAATGGCTGGTAGACTTTCCAAGAAGTCTTCCTCTAACGGTAGATCTGTTACGTCAGCCCCACGTAAAGAATGTCCATCAAAGCCTCCCCGCTCTTCGTCTGACTTCCTTCAGACTATCGAAAGACTCTCAAGAGCTAGAGGCTTTTCGAAGGAGGCAGCCAGTGCGATTGCAAGAGCTAGGAGAGCTTCTACCATTAGAGTATACCAGTCGAAGTGGGAAGTCTTTCGAGACTGGTGCAAGTCAGCATCTGTGTCCTCGTCCAGTACCTCTGTAGCCCAAATCGCAGATTTTCTTTTACATCTGAGAAAGGTTCACTCCCTTTCAGCTCCCACGATTAAGGGCTACAGGAGCATGTTGGCTTCGGTCTTTCGACATAGAGGCTTAGATCTTTCCAACAATAAAGATCTCCAAGATCTCCTTAAGTCTTTCGAGACCTCTAAGGAACGTCGTTTGGCAACTCCTGGATGGAACTTAGACGTGGTCCTAAGGTTCCTCATGTCAGACAGGTTTGAGCCATTACATTCAGCCTCCCTGAAGGATCTCACCCTCAAGACACTTTTCCTAGTGTGCTTGGCTTCGGCTAAAAGGGTCAGTGATCTTCATGCCTTCAGTAAGAACATCGGCTTTTCTACAGAAAAAAGCCACTTGTTCACTTCAACTTGGTTTCCTGGCCAAAAATGAACTGCCTTCTCGTCCTTGGCCTAAATCTTTTGATATTCCTTGCTTATCAGAGATCGTAGGCAACGAACTGGAAAGAGTATTATGTCCTGTTAGAGCTCTTAAGTTCGATTTAGCTCGTACTAAGTCATTACGAGGTAAATCTGAGGCATTATGGTGCTCAGTTAAGAAACCTTCATTGCCTATGTCAAAGAATGCTTTGTCATATTTTATCAGATTTTTTTAATACGAGAAGCTCATTCTCACTTGAATGAGAAAGACCGATGTTTGCTTAAGGTTAAGACGCACGAAGTTAGAGATATAGCAACCTCCGTGGCCTTCAAGCAAAATAAATCTCTGCAAAGTATTATGGACGCGACTTTTTGGAGAAGCAAGTCAGTGTTCGCGTCATTTTACTTAAAAGATGTCCAGACTCTTTACGAGGACTGCTACACACTGGGTCCATTCGTTGCAGCGAGTGCAGTAGTGGGTGAGGGTTCTACCACTACATTACCCTAATTCCAATATCCTTTTTAATCTGTCTCTTGAAATGTTTTTAATATTGTTTTTTTGGGTTGTACGGAAGGCTAAGAAGCCTTTTGCATCCTGATTGATTTGGCGGGTGGTCAAAGTCATTTCTTGAGAGCGCCCAGATTAAGGGTTTGATGAGGTCCTGTTGTATGGGTTGCAGCCCTTAATACTTCAGCTCCTGGGAGTCTTTCAGCATCCTAAGAGGATCGCTAGGCTTCGTGAGGAAGACAGACTTATAAGGCAGAGTAATCGTCTAAGTCAACTTCCTTACCAGGTACCTATATATTTTGGTTTTGTTATATTGATAACTGTCAAAAACTCTTAGCTTATACGCTGTAAACTTAATTAACTCTGGTCTCTACCCACCGCCTTGGGTGTGAATCAGCTATTATATATTCACCGGCTAAGTTAAATATTTAAAAATGATATTTTAATTATAAAATAAATTTTTGAATATACTTACCCGGTGAATATATAAATTAAAGGCCCTCCCTTCCTCCCCAATAGAGACGCAGCGGGACGAGAAGAATTGAAGGGTTTGTTTACATGCAAGAGTGGTATCTGGCCGATAGTGGCGCTGGTGGGCACACCCGCAACCTTCATAGCGATCGCTCGCGAGTTTTTGAGTGTGTTTTCTGTCGAGCCGCAGAGTTGCAGCTATTATATATTCACCGGGTAAGTATATTCAAAAATTTATTTTATAATTAAAATATCATTTTTCTTATAGGAAAATTACGCTCTCTTCGAAGGGCTATATTGCGTAGCAAAACATAGTTCGGTTTCCAAAACACAGGAGCACTGAGATAATGTCTAGTCGGGAGAGAAGGAGGCATAGGTCAGAGCAATAACCAATAAATCATTTGCTCAATTGGTATTTGTTTTCAAGAACACACTCTCCATTTACATGAGAATTATGCAGTCCTACAGCTCTCCTCTTCTTGTACAGTAATTAGGAGGTTCTTTGTATGTGGGAAAGCACAAAAGGTCAAGATATGTTGAGCAAAGGGGGAGGGGTTATAAAAAACTAGTTTAGTTTCCTCACTAAAAGACCGGGAACTGTCATTGTCAACATAGTCAACCTAACAGAAGTTGGTGATGCCAGCGTCAATTAAGTAACTAGATATTTATATTAATGTTATGATGAAGACTGCTACGAAGGACTCAACTCGATAGAAAATGGGATGGAAAATCATGTTTTAGATGCGTACAGAAGTTTGGCAAACAATACTTTATGTTTATTTTTTACTATGTATCATTATCGTTATTCGATTTCGATTACGGTAACTTATTAATACGATGATTGGTGTGTTTAAGTCAGACAGCTTCTCTTATTTTACCCCTTTTTTTGTATTCTCCTACCCAAAACCCCTTATTTCCCACTGTGGAACCACATTATCATAATGATTAAGGGCCCTCTGTATCTCTAGATCTGATTTTTGAGAAAACACTCTATTTAAGCAAGAATAGATATATTTTCATATCGGTTGTCCAAGTATAGTTGAAACTAATTTTACCTGTATTTGATAATGATTTCTGGCGGAAATCCAGTTCTTTGATTAACGAGGCATATGTATGATGATGGTCATGACCCATAGTTCCCATATTTTCAACCCTATCGATAAGAATACGGCCGTCTAACCGTGGTCGCAGGGCTGTGTTAGCCCCCATAAGGTAATTAGGTAATGACATGGCTTGTAGGTTAGGTTAGGTGATGTTCTATGCATGTGGGATGCCCTGTCTGTTGTTATACAAAGGCTCCAAATGAACACTACAGTATTTATTAGTTTTAGTTCTGCCGTAGCTTGCATCCCTCACAGATGAATATTGTCTCATTGTTCCTATGTCCTGGGAAGTAAAACATTTTGCCACTTGCGTTAGCCCGAAGGGCAATGATTTTGGTGTTATCTATCTAACTTATTTCTTAGTTCATTTATATAAACTTGACAAAGGGGTGGATACTTATTTAACAAAAGGGTGAGTTGTAGCCTTGCGCTCCAGCATCTGTTTGAACTTGGACTTGGCTTCCATTTCTCATTATCAGATTAATTATCGAACACACGTTTCTACCCTGAACTTTCCTCATTAACATGATCATTAGAATAAGAACTGTAATAACCAAGAAGTTTAGATTATAAAACGTTGAGCTGTTTATGCTGTTCAAACAAGTAACGTACAACAGAAGCACCACCTGTCAGTGTTTTTATCCGAACTACTTGGTGGTCTGTGCTAAGATGACAAACGGAGCATAATGGGAATGTTTCATTAAAATCGGTAACTTCGTTAATAGAAGACTCTACCAGTAGTAAATGTGATTCAAAATAGCATATTTTGCAAAAATGTATTCAATTACACCTGTACGCGAGTTCCAATGTTCTAACTAATAGTGAAATATTCTTTGATAAAACCTAAATATGTACCAATGTATATTCAATTATGTTGGTTCATATCTTCTTACAAATATTATATATATTATAGTAAAGTAAAACCTGTTAATGCTATGGGTCATTAATTCAGAATTAGGATTTGCTTTGACAGAATTTAGTGGTATCAGTACCCTGATGCCAATCAAAGTTGTGTGTATGTACAATGAGTAAGTGCATGTCATCCTAATGTTGATTACCTCTAGGTTAAGTTAAGTTAATTACCTTTGCCAACGAAGTTGGGAGGAGATTATGCCTTTGCCCCTGTTTGTTTGTCTGTGAACAATTTCCTGGCCACAATTTTACTCATATAGTAGTGAAGCTTTCAGGGATTATTTGTTATAATGAGACGTTGAAGTGTTTCAATTTTGTAAGTCTTAGGTCAAAGATAATGTCAAGGTCGAGCGAAAGGTCAACCGAATTGACCCTAACCTCGAGAAATAAGATGCTGTGGCAGAGCTTTGCACTCTCATTGTGCTTTTCTAGTAAGTGCTGTGTTTGATTTCTGTGGATAGGTGTTTTATGCAATATTAGTTAGGAGACAAACTAATAATTAAATTGAGCTCTTCAAACAGTTTTTGGTAAATATCTGATGCTTTGATTTCAAGCCAGATATATGAATTGTATCTTTTTCTTAATCACTATCTTGTGGTTTCTCCATTTCTGACCATGATTATTAAGGCAAACCACCTGTTCATGAGTACCCCCATATACAAATTATGGGGAAATCACATGAGAAACCAGTGCTTTAGTTTGGGGAATTGCAGAAACTCGTGATTTGCAGTAATAATAATAATGGTCAGAAATTCATATTAAACACAAGATAACCAGTTGGAAAATTATACAGCTCATGTAAGTGGCTTGTAATTAAAGTACCATAGTTATCTTCCGCATACTGGTTCCTCCTAAGCCCTCCTTACTCCCTCCTCACCATTCAACCTCAACATGAGTCCACACCATCCCAGTCGTGACACTCTTATCATCTCTGTAATCTTTGCTATGTCTGCCATTCATTTTATTTCATAATTTTCCAATCTTTTGACCATTGATAATCCAGCTCAGTATTCTCATCTCTGTTCTATCAGGCCTTGCTCCCTCTTCATCTTGGAGACCACATTTCCGATCCATACATTAACACTGCTCTTATTACTCGGCTGTGTATCTAGGCTTTTAGCTTCATTGACATTTTTTTATCACATACCACTGCACTACATCCCTTCATTATCCCATTTTCTTATCTCATACCATTCCTGCTACCCTTGCTTGAGGGTACACTCGGGCATACTTCTATCTAGTTTCTCTTCCTCTTATTTTATTCAAGTTTTTATAGTTTTTATAGGAAATATTTATTTTAACGTTGTTGCTATACTTAAAATATTTTCTTTTTCTTTATTTCCTTTCCTCACTGGGCTATTTTCCTGTTGGGACCCCTGGGCTTATAGCATCCTGCTTTTCCAACTAGGGTTGTAGCTTAACATTTAATAATAATAATGATAATACATCTCTCCACTTCCTCCAAACAGCTTCAGTTTCATATCCACTCTCCGGACTTTTAGTAGATCCTAAGTATCAGAAATGTTCTACCTGTTTTATAACCGAGCTCTTACTTTCATGCGTAGCTATCCTGTCACTACCTTCCACATTGCTCATCATAGCTTTAGTCATATCTACATTTGCTTTCAATCCACCTCTCTCCAAAGTCTCCTGCCACTCTACCACCCTTCTCTGTAAGTACAGTATTCCTCATTTTTCAATATCAAACTTACCCGATGATCATATAGCTGCATCCCTGCTGCCCGACAGAAAAAACCTACGGGAGGAATACGCCAGCGATCGCTATACAGGTGGGGGTGTACATCAACAGCGCCATCTGTCAAGTAGGTACTCAAGTACTCGATGTCAACAACGAACCAATTTTCCCTCTGTCGTGCCACAGGCAAGACCTACTAAATACGCCGTCCCTAACTGGATTTGTTTTCACAACGATTTGGTGAAGTACACTATTCCAGTTTTGAGCTTTCGCTATGCAGGGGTTTTATCTTCATTTCAAAACTTGAACTCGTTTTGGATAGATTTAATTATGGTGACGAAGAGAGTATGAACTCTCTTTCACTTTTAAATGGCCGACCCTTCCCTTAGACGGAAGTGTGTTTAGGTTTTTGGTAATTTTGCTTAACAAGTTATAGATCTATTTATTTTATAACTCTCCGCCTTTATAGGCCTCTTCGATTAACTTTCCATTTATTATAAACTTATAAAATTAATTTTTATATTTGTTTATATGCGACCTTTCCTAATAGTAGGCGGTCCTTACTTGGAACCGAAGTTAATTAACTTTGAGCCCGTCATATCGTATTTACCTTTTAAGAATTTATACCTTTTTTAATTTTAATGTTTTTGAAAGAATTTCTTTGATAGTCTCGTACTGTTTTCAAAGATGAACTAACGTTTAGTTTTGTCTCCGCAGTTGTTGACGTTCAGAACGTTCAACATGCGCTCTATCGTTACGATAGAGAGAGATTTTTTCACGGTTTCACGTTGCAGTAAGAGTTAACCGATTCTAGCGTTTCGTTCATTCTTTCTTAGCTTAAATAGTTTAAATTCTAAATAAAGGAACTTTTTATTTGGGAAACCTTTCAGTTTTTTCCTTTAGCAAATAATATGTTTTAACGATATATAATTGGGCTCTTCTCTCAGGTTCTAAGTCAAGAGAGAAGAGAGAGAGAGATAGAGACGGAGGGAGAGAGAGGAGAATAAACGTTTCGTTCAAGCGGGTAACGTTGTTCTCGTTTTTTACTCTTCTCCCTAGTCGCTGTAGGGGAAGAAGGTAAAACGTTTCTAGAGTTTTATTCTTGTTCCCAGGCTTTATGCGGTGAGAGATTTTAAACGTAGTTTATTTGATCTAGTGTTTAGTCTCTTTTCCAGCCACTGAATTCTTTATCTTTAATTATGTTTTTCTGTTGCATTGTAAAACTGTTTTCGCTATTACTACCTTTTAATGAAGGATAGGATTGCGTGTTTCAGATAGAAATCAGTTAAAGTTTCGATTTCAGTGAAATAAGTGCTAACAGAAAATCAAAAGTGATAAAGTGATATGCGCAAAGTGTTACAGTGTTGCGTTCGAGGGTTCGTCTGTTCGTGCCAGTGGTTCACCTAGTCCGATACCTCTTACAAGCTCCCAAGCCCAGGGGAGAAGTAATGTCGAAGGACTTATGGGTTCCACAGGCCTTGATCGACGAACAGACGTTTCCCTCCGTGGTTTCGGGTGTATCTACACACGTTGCCGACGTGATCACCCCACCCACACAAAGACGAGAGAGCCCATTTATTCCTCGTCTGCGGAAGAGGTTTCTCGCAGAAACCATGGACCAAATCTTGCAGCTTTTAAGTGCAAGTCGGTCCCTTCCGCGCAAGTCCAACGGCCTAGGTGTAGCCACTGGGTCAGTTCGGACTCGCTGCAGTCATCCGACGACTGCACACCTTCCGAGAGAGGCAAGGTGGTACCGCAACAGGCAGTAACTCCGTCTGTTGCCGCACCAGCTGTTTTAGACCCTCAGTCACAACGGACAGTAGCTCCGTTTGTTGCCGTCTTTTATAGACCCTAGTGGTCCATGCTGCAGATATGCAGTCTCAGCTTGCTTCCTTCATGCAGGAGTATCGTGCTGAGAAGGTTGACACTGCACCTGTTAACCTACAACCTGCCACGGTTGTGCTCTCAGCAGATACTGCGGCTGCCTGCTCCCACACTCCACCTGTGAGAGCTCCACCACCGATGCGCAGTCGATCCTGCCAGACGCATGTTCATGCTGCACCCTCCGTTGACATGCGTGAGCTACCGCATCAGCAGTGGGAAGGTGCTGTCAAGCTGCCGTGTTTTGCCGCAATGCGGCATGCTCCGCAACCCACGGCAGTCCCTCCCACGCACCAGCACTCCGCTTTTGTTGTTGCCAGCTCCCACACTCCGACTGCGGAGAGGGTTGACGATGCACCCGTTGGCCTACAGCCTGCCACGGTTGTGCGCCCGGCATGGCTGCCTGCTCCCACACTCTTGTTGTGAGAGCTCCTCCACCCATGCGCAGTCGACCCTGCCAGACGCATGCTGACTCCCACAGACACACGGAGCACTCCGTTGCCGTGCGTGAGCTACCACAAGCTGCCGTGTTTTGACACGGTGTGTCAGCCTCCGCAACACACTGTGGTTACCGCCACTCGCCCGCAGCAAACTAGTCAGTCAGGAGTTGAGGCTTCCCCACACAGCTTTGGTTGTTGCCAACTCACAGACTGTCAAACAGTTACATGACGTTGCCTTCTGGTGTGCTACTAATACACCAGTGCTGTATGTCCTCACGCACCTGTTGGGGTTGACAGTTCAGTTTTTGACAGTTCACAGACTGTCAAGCAGTTTCTTAACGTTGCCTTCTGGTCTGCTGCTTATGCACCAGTGTAACCCTCACTGAGAATACCTAGCTTTTCTCGGACATGGTTCCTGTAGATGAGAAAGTGCTGTTCTCCCTCCTTCTGATATTCCCTTGAGGACTCTGTCATTTGGAGAGGAGCCTTAAGCTGCTTAGCCTCCTATGGACTTTAAAGCATAACATGCTTCCAGGGAGGGTAAATGGTTCCGCTTCAGTCGCTAACCCCGTCTGTTGCCACACCTGCTCCCATAGACCTTGGGCTTTGTTGCAAGACATGCAGTCCAAGCTTAGTCCTTGATAGAGGATTTTTTACGGAGAAGAACCTTCTTGCCAACAACCTTCCTACCGGTTGGTTGTACGCCCTGTTGACGCTGAGGTATCCTACTCACGTCCGCCAGTTGAGATGGTTCCTCCACCGGTGCGACCCAGTGTGGGTTGCCAGTCGCACGTTGACGTTAAGCGACTCTCGGAGGTGGTTGTGGACGTTCAGTGTGTCACTGGGAAGACGTTCAACAACCAGCAGAGGTGACTTGTTGTGACGCAGTGCGGCAACCTCAGCAACCCGATAAGGGGTTGTCTGCACAACCCAGACAGTCTAGACAGTTTCGGGTTGTCGCTGTACTTCCTCGCTTCCCCATGGTTGACAGTTCACAGACTGTGCAGCAGTACCATGATCTTGTGTCCGGCTCCGTCACGCATCCACCAGTGCGACCGGATTCAGCGAGTCAGACGTTGCCCACTCCGTTGCCGTTTCCTCATCAGTTTCGGATGAGGAACCCTCTGATGAGGACATGGCTGAACAAGACGATCAACCCCCAGCCCTGCTATCCATCCAGAAGATGCTGAAGAAGGAACACGGCCCTGTCAGGCTGTGGATGAGTCTGGTTAGGACACTGTCATCCGTGGTTCAATTGGTGTCACTTGGAAGACTACACCTCCGTCCTCTTCGGTTTCATCTAGCTCTTCACTGGAAAAGGACAAGACGCTAGAAGCGGTCTCGATCCCGGTTTCCGGAAGATAAGTCTGGTCTGACTTGATGAAAGGACTTTATCAACCTTTGATAGGGTCTTCCCCTGACTGTTCAGACTCCCAACCACGTTCTCTTCTCAGACGCATCGGACGTAGGCTGGGGTGCGACCTTAGGCGGTAGGGAATGCTCGGGATTATGGAACTCGAGTCAAAGGACAATGCATTTCAACTGCAAGAAGCTTCTGGCAGTACGTCTGACCTGGAAAAGCTTCAGGTCTCTCCTTCAAGGCAAAAGTAGTGGAGGTGAACACGGACAACTCCCTGCTTTGATGTACATCTCCTAGCAAGGAGGGACCTACTCTCTGACATGGTACGAGTTCGCAAGTGACCTCCTCTCCTGTTCAACAGGTCTAGACTTTTCACTAGTAACAAGTTTCTTCCAAGGCAACTTGAATGTCTTAGCAGATTGTCTCAGTAGGAAGGGACAATAATTCCAACATATTGGACCCTCCACAAGGATGTATGCAAGAGACTTTGGGTCACCTGGGGCCAGCCAACCATAGATCTCTTCGCAACCTCGATGTCCAAGAGGCTCTCAATACTTTGCTCACCTATCCCGGACCCAGCAGTAGTTCTTTTAGATGCCTTTCTACTAGATTGGTCTCATCTAGATCTATATGCATTCCCTCCGTTCTAGATTGTCAACAAGGTACTGCAGAAGTTCGCCTCTCACGAAGGGACAAAGTTGACACTAGTTGCTTCCCTCTGGCCCGCGAGAGAATAACTTACCGAGGTACTTCGATGGCTAGTAGACGTTCCCAGAACTCTTCCCCTAAGGGTGGACCTGCTACGTCTGCCACGCGTAAAGAAGGTACTCCAAGGCCTCCACGCTCTTCGTCTCACTGCCTTCAGAGTATCGAAAGACTCTCGAGAACTAGAGGTTTTTCGAAGGAGGCAACCAGAGCGATTGCTAGAGCAAGGAGAACATCCACCCTTAGAGTCTACCAATCGAAGTGGGAAATCTTCCGAAACTGGTGCAAGTCAGTATCCGTATCCTCGACCAGTACCTCTGTAACTCAAATAGCTGACTTCCTCTTATATCTGAGGAAAGAGCGATCTCTTTCAGCTCCCACTATCAAGGGTTACAGAAGCATGTTGGCATCAGTCTTCCGTCACAGAGGCTTAGATCTTTCCAACAATAAAGATCTACAGGACCTCCTTAAGTCTTTTGAGACCACGAAGGAGCGTCGTTTGGTTACACCTGGTTGGAATTTAGACGTGGTTCTAAGATTCCTTATGTTAGACAGGTTCGAACCACTTCAATCAGCCTCCCTGAAAGATCTCACCTTTAAGACTCTTTTCCTGATATGCTTAACCAAAGCTAAAAGAGTCAGTGAGATTCATGCCTTCAGCAAGAACATCGGATTCTCATCCGAAACGGCTACATGTTCTACATCTTGGTTTTCTAGCCAAACACGAGCTGCCTTCTCGGCCTTGACCAATATCGTTCGATATTCCAAACTTATCGTATGGTTGGAAATGAACTAGAAAGAGTATTATGTCCTGTAAGAGCTCTTAAGTTCTATTTTAAAACCTTTACGAGGCCCGTCTGAAGCTATATGGTGTTCAGTTAAGAATTCATCTTTGCCTATGTCAGAGAATTCTTTATCCTATTTTTATCAGACTGTTAATACGAGAAGCTCATTCCCTTCTGAATGAGGAAGACCAAGCTTGGCTGAAGGTAAGGACACACGAAGTTATAGCTGTCACAACTTCCGTGACCTTTAAACAAAATAGATCTCTGCAAAATATATTCGACGCAACCTATTGGAAAAGCAAATCAGTGTTCGCGTCTTTTATCTTAAGAATGTCCAGTCTCTTTACGAGAACTGCTACACTCTGAGACCATTCGTAGCAACGAGTGCAGTAGTGGTGGGGGCTCCACCACTACAATTCCCTAATTCCAGAACCTTTTTAATCTTTCTCTTGAAATATTTTTGGGTTGTCCGGAAGGCTAAGAAGCCTTTCGCATCCTACTTGATTTGGCGGGTGGTCAAAATCATTTCTTGAGAAGCGCCTAGATTAGAGGTTTTGATGAGGACCTTTAGTATGGGTTGCAACCCTTCATACTTCAGCTCCTAGGAGTCGCTCAGCATCCTATGAGGATCGCGAGGCTCAGTAAGGAAGACGTACTTAAAAAGGCAGAGTAATTGTTCAAGTCGTCTTCCTTACCAGGTACTTATTTATTTTATGCTTGTTATTTTGAATAACTGCTAAAATGAAATACGGAATACTTAGCTCATAATGTCAACTTGTTATGCTGGTCTCTACCCACCCCCCTGGGTGTGAATCAGCTATATGATCATCGGGTAAGTTTGATATTGAAAAATGTTATTTTCCTTAGTAAAATAAATTTTTGAATATACTTACCCGATGATCATAAATTAAAGGACCCACCCTTCCTCCCCAATAGAGAACCAGTGGGACAGAGGAGAAAATTGGTTCGTTGTTGACATCGAGTACTTGAGTACCTACTTGACAGGTGGCGCTGTTGATGTACACCCCCACCTGTATAGCGATCGCTGGCGTATTCCTCCCGTAGGTTTTTTCTGTCGGGCAGCAGGGATGCAGCTATATGATCATCGGGTAAGTATATTCAAAAATTTATTTTACTAAGGAAAATAACATTTTCAGCAGTAATCACCAAATCATCTGCATATAGCAACTCCCACAACTCTTCATTTTGGATCTTTTCACTTAACACATCCAAGACTAGCGCAAATAAAACGGGCTTAATGCTTGGTGTAATCCAACACTAACTTCAAAGGTTTCCGTTTCCCCAACAGCTGTTATTACTTGACTCCTGGTTCTTTTTTACATCATTTCTATCATTTGAACATATTTCTCCAAGACTTTCCTTACTCAAGCACCAAAACATCACTTCTCTTGGTATCCTATCATAAACCGTCAGTAAATCTATAAAAGCACAGAAGAGCTTCTGGTTTCCCTCTAGTCTCTTTTCCTGTAGCTGCCTTACTATAGAGATGGCATTTACAGTCCTTTCCCCCCCCCCCAGGAATCCATACTGCTGTTTCCCAATCTCTCATCTAGAACCCTCTCAAAAACTTTCAAACCATACTGTTAGTTTAATTTCCCTGTAGTTACTGCAGTCAAAGACATCACCTTTCTGCTTGAATACAAATACCATTATGCTCTCCTAGTCTTTAGGAATTATTTTCTCATTATTTTCTCATAGTATAATGATTGTTCATAAACCTGGGACTGAAAATGAATATGAGTAAAACAAAGATGGACTTATAATGGCTGACAATATATATATATATATATAGTGTATATATATATATATATATATATATATATATATATATATATAAATATATATATATATATATATATATAAATATATATATATATATATATATATAAAAATATATATATATATATATATATATATATATATATATATATATATATATATATATATATATATATATATATATATATATAAGTGAACCCTCGTTTATCGCGGTAGATAGGTTCCAGACGCGGGCGCGATAGGTGAAAATCCGCGAAGTAGTGACATCATATTTACCTATTTATTTAACATGTATATTCGGACTTTTAAAACCTTCCCTTGTACGTAGTACTGTTAACAAACCACCCTTTAATGTACAGAACACTTAATGCATGTACTACAGCACCCTAAACTAAAACAGGCACAAATATTAAAGGCGATTTTATATCATGCGTTTCCTAAACACCTAAAAAGCACGATAAAAAATGGCAACCAATTTAGTGTACAGTACACATATATGTATAGGTTAGTTTTTGCATCGATTATATTGATTATACAGTACTGTACTGTATGTTGATTTGTTTATTACCAATGTTTTAGTTTACGTATTTTTCTTAGGACTTCCAAATGAAATGTTTTTCTTTATGACGCCGCCTGAAACGACGGCGTGTACGCTCAGTAAACAACCACGCTCAGAACAAACAAGGCATTTAACGCGCATGATGATAGTGATAAATAATGATACAGTACATACAGTATTTACAGTAAAAGCATTTACAAAATATGTTACCTTACAAATATAAATTATACAGTATTGTACGTAGCAAAGCAGGAAAACAATTTACGAGAGAGAGAGAGAGAGAGAGAGAGAGAGAGAGAGAGAGAGAGAGAGAGAGAGAGAGAGAGAGAGAGAGAGAGAGAGAGAGAGATTGTTTTACGTACGTAAATGTAAATTTTAAACAAAAAAAATATGATAGGTTACAACATGTAGACTTTTAAAACCTTCCCTTTAACTTAATGCATACAGTACGTACATTACTAAACTATAAAACAGGCAGTAAGAATATTAAAGTAAAAAATAAAGATTGTTACTGTACTCACCACGAAAGAAGTTGAAGAAAAACTTGAATGGTGATGGCGATGAATTTGCTGCACAGTAGAAATGATGATGATGAAGCTGATGATGTGTTCTACTGTGCAGCCAATGATAGTATTTTACGTCTCTTCAGACGGAGGTGTCTTTTCCTGGGACACCTCTTCAACTTCTTCCTGGGAAACTTCAATTTCTTCCGAAGGCGTACTAGCAGGAGGAACTGGCTCTTTTTTGCGAGGCTGGAAGAACATTGTGATCGGAAGTTGTTGCCGCTGCTTCTTTTTTCGATCCAAGAGCATTTTGTAGGGAGTCATTATGTCATCAACCTTGTTGCAGAATTGCATCGAGCGAACCATATCCTCGTCCCACTCTTGCAACATTTCTTTCAACTCCTTCGCGTGGTTGCAGGCCTTGGCAAGCCGTTCTAATGTTAAGCCCGTTTCTTCGACATTTTCTTGGGTCTCTTCCTGGGTATCACTCTCTTCCTCACTTGCCGATTTCGTCAGGTCTTCGAGGTCTGCGTCAGTTAGGGGCTGGGAATGGCAGTCCAACAACTCGTCGACGTCTTCAGTCATCATGTCGCCAAACCCGTCACCTCCAATTATGGCAGCCAACTGCACAGATTTCCGTATTGCAGAGTGTTGGATTTCCGACGGAGTAAATCCCTTGTCGTCGTAAACAATATCGGGCCACAACTTCTTCCAGCTCGCATTCACGGTTGCAGGTTTCATCTCTTGAAGTGCCTTCTGAATATTCTGCAGGCACGTGGCTATGGTGTACTGCCGCCAGTACGCCTTCAAGTTAAAAGCTTCATCCTCGTCATCTTGGGCAGCATCCACACACGCAACGAGGTCCGCCAAGGTATTCTTCGTGTAGAGGGCCTTGAACGCCCTGATAACCCCCTGGTCCATCGGTTGAATTAATGACGTGGTGTTGGGTGGCAGGAACTCAACCTGAATGCCCTCATGCGACAGGTCAGTTGCGTGTCCACCAGCGTTATCCATAAGGAGAAGGATCTTGAATGGCAAGCCCTTTTCTAAGAGATATTTACTGACTTGCAGGATAAAACACTGGTGGAACCAGTTGGAGGTCAGCATCTTCGTAATCCATGCTTTTTGATTATGCATCCAGTACACGGGAAGGAGATTCTTATTTTTATTTTTCAAAGCGCGAGGATTTTTCGACTTATAAATAAGCCCCGGCTTTAACAAAAATCCAGCAGCATTGCCACACATCACGAGGGTAACGCGATCCTTGAATGCCTTAAAGCCAGAGGCTTTGGCTTCCTCTTTGAACAGGAAAGTTCGCGACGGCATTCTCTTCTAAAACAAGCCAGTCTCATCCATATTAAAGACTTGTTCCGGCTTGTATCCACCTTCGGCGATAATATTCTTGAACGTCTGGTTCACGTAAGTTTCAGCAGCGACAGTGTCAGCGGAAGCAGACTCCCCATGCAGGGAAACGCTTTTCAGGGCGAAGCGTTTCTGAAACTTCGCGAACCATCCTTTGCTTGCGGAAAAACGTTTCTGAGGCTGGGAATCAGTGGATGTCCCTGGTTGAGGATCATCTGCATCATCATCATCTTCAGCATGGTTGCCGTCGTCGTCTTTAGGTTCCTTTGCAGCAAAATTCTCATATAAACTCAAAGCCTTTGTTTGGATGGTGTTCGTATCCAACGCTATGTTCTTCTTCCGGCAGTCGGCAATCCACACAGCTAAAGCACCTTCCATGCGTACGATCGTTTTATTACGCGTTGTAACGACTCGCTTCGCTGATCTGCTAAAGGTGATTGCAGCCGTCTTTCTAATGTTCGCCTCGTCCTTTTTGATATAGCGAACGGTGGATTCGTTGATGCCAAAATGGCGGCCGGCGGCCGCGTAACTTCTACCATCTTTTAACATGTCGAGAAGCGTAACCTTCTCAGCTATCGTCATCATCCTTCGGTGGCGTTTAGGCTCACTACCAGCCTTAAGAGAAGCAGAACGCTTGGGAGCCATTACAGTAGGATTTACGTACAGTACTGTAACAAAAAGTTCAACTTAAAAAGGTCGCACACAGCACAGATTAAACTTCACAAACTTAAGAACGTCTACTCAGCGATACGCGGTAACAGAGAGTGAACGATCCAGCCCCGCGAGAACTTTGATGCTGCGGGTAGGAGATGCGGGCAAAACACCAATCACAGGCTAGATAACAAAACTTGAGTTCTGATTCGTCATCTATCAGCGCTTGAACCAATCACAACCCGTCTTACAGTACTATGATGCGTTGGTTACCTACTCATAGAAGATGCCCCGCGCATACTGAACGTACGTAGATTAAGTACAATACCGTAATAATAATAAATAATGATAATAATACTGTACAGTAATAATAATAATAATAATGATAATAATAATAACAATAATAATTTTATTAACAACAACAACAATAATAATAATAATAACAATAATAATAATACAGCTTTACGTACGCTATTTTACGCCTCTCTCTCT
>NC_090761.1:24282267-24306328 GCF_036898095.1 Palaemon carinicauda
TACACTTTAAATTCCCTCTGTGAGGAATATAAGGAATGGTTACGGCCCCAGATGCAGGTGTATGGCAGGAGAAAGAAGAGGGCTAAATGTGATTTTTCCCTCTCGTGCTCACCCTCAAGATTGAAGAAGCAAATTAACCTATTCTTTTATCCCCCAGTACTCTGCCCTTTGACCCTTTACCGTCGTTGTCATCTGGAGGCAAGACAGGGAAGAGCTGTGATGAATTAACTTTGGTCAAGTCTTGGGGATCAGAGACTTGCTTGTTTCCCTTAGTGAAACAGTTGGTTCTCTCCCATTGTAGGAGCCCGCTAATGATAATTTACTTAATCCTTCTAAAGAGGTTGTAATGACTTCACCGGACTTTGACTTTCAGCTTGTCTTTAGTGGCCAGCTGGCTAATATTCTTCCTTCGAGATAAACTTCACTGTTTGCCATACACCCTGCTTATGGGGTCAATGAGGGACTAAGTATCGGAAGGACCTGTTGTACAAGAGATCACCCAGAATTTTGAAAGTTGCCATTTCTTAATGCAGCTCTGCAAACATGATAACCCTGTCACCATACTGCAATGGCCACTCCCATTGGAATTGCTTGACAGTTGCAAATAGTGGCTGATTGAGAAACTGTGTGACTCGCTCTTGCAATATCCATGGTATGTTTCATAATTGCAGCTGATTGAGCTGTCTTTTGAAAAAAGAGGCAACATTGATGCAAGCTTTTTTCAAAGGGGTCCTGTCATTTCTGAGAAGCATGATGTTCTACACAAAATATGGACAGAGCATTTTCACTCCCGTCTGATAGACTGACTTTTTTAAGGCATTCATACCAAAAGAAATATGCTTAGAAAGAAAGAGGATTCTCTTTAAAGTATAAGGCAGTGTAATATTTAGTAAGTGAAGGTACTTTTATTTATTTATTTTTTTTTTTTTCATTTGATCCACTTTGGATAATTTGTGCCATGTCTTTGTCCTCATCCTTTTCATCAGCACTCAGATGCTGAAACAAAGATATGGCTGTCCTATGAAAGGATGTTTGTTCTGTTGTAGTACTTGGATTATGGTCCAGGTTGTCAACAGTGTAAGTTGTTAAGAGCCCTTTTCTTAGTGTAGTGGGACAAGCTACTACTGTACACTACTTCTTTTACAGTCCTTACTACAGCTGCTTCTCCCAACCCTTTAGTCATTTACAGAGCCCAATCATAGCGGATGCTAATTTTATGTTGATGAAATGTGTTAATTAATTGACCCTTTCTGATTTTTGCAAAGACCAGGAGACCAAGGTATATATACTCCGGATAGCAATGTTGGTAGCGTCGCGGATTTCTATTGCAGAGGTCCCGAGTTCGGTCCCCGCCAGGGACGCGAATACCGTGAGACCTTCTACCGGGGGGTACTCCCAGGGTGGCGCCTCGGGGGGAGGTTAGAGGGGACTAGTGATAGTCCCTGCTGGCTAATGGTCGCCCGAGGAGAACGATGTAAATCGTCTCAGTGGAGACCTAAAACCCGCAACTTTAACTTTTAACTTTATTGGAAACAGAGGTTCTCTTGACTTGGAATGTTTAGCAAATATTGAAGAGGCTGGAGTCTTCCGACAATTGAAGTGCAAAAGATGTGCTAAAGCTACTGTAGATCAGTAAATGATGTTCTATATTCAATTTGAGATTTTACATCACTGCCTTTTTGCAGTACATTTACAAATTCCTATAAATTTGGTGGTACAGATTCACTTTTAGTGTCTGCTGTTAAGTTTCCATCAAATTCTTCTCATTGAGTTTCTGCTTCCTCAATATCTTAGCTGCTTTGGCCACAATTAATGCATTATTGTAGCCTATTGCTGTGCCTAGGGCTTCTCCTACTTTTCCCCAGTAGGCAAGTGAATTCTCCTCCATTTTTTTAAGGCCTCCATTTCTGCAATACGGGCAAATATTTGTTCTTTTAACCATGTTCGGTGTACAAAATAAACATCAATATTAGCTGTTTCAGTCTTTGTTTATAGAAACCATAAAATTCTACTACCGTAAAATAGCAACAACCATTTATATTCAGCTGTTTGTGTCTTCTTTGCTTCTCAAGCTCTTGTCTGTGCTGCACATGATCCTCTCCAATTTTCTCAGAATTTAGCCAGGCATTTTCTCTGTTTTGCACACCTGTCAGAGAAGATGGGTGATACATATGGTCCTGGAAAACTATACCTCCAGAACATGGTTTTTCAGTTCAGGTACAATTTAAATGATTTAAGGCTGGATTTACTGTAACTGAGAAAGACATAAAAGCATTGAATTATATACCCTTTAAGATGACATGCACCACAGCATTCTCATTTATATAAGGAGGGAGTTTACTTTGAGACTGATATGGTTATGCAAGTGATATTTCAAGCCATTTTGTAAAACTGTATTGGATTTTTGTGTTTTCTATCTATGCATGTTCTTTGATACTATTTTACAAAAATACTCAAAAATACTATATGGAATTCTGCTAATAATCCAATTTGCAAATACCAAATCCTATAATCTTCAGGGCTGACTGTACCACCGACATTTTTATCCTTCTTTAAAAGGTTTATTTAAAACAACCTACTTTTATTTCATCATTTCCCATAATCTTATATTGGGTCACGCTAACAGCTTCAACATGCTAAATTTATTTCACAGTTTACCATAATCTTTTATTGGTCCAGACTCTAACAGCTTCCAACACTGATTAAGAGATTAGTGAGGTTATCTATCCTATCTTCTCATGTGGGCCAGTAGGTTGACTTAGGAGGGCAAGAACATTAGTTGTTGGCCAATGAAAGATTTATTTTAATGTTATTGTTCTTGAAATATTTAATTTAATGTTATTGTTCTTGAAATATTTAATTTCAGTTGTTAAATACTTCCTTTGTAGTTTCTTTATTTTCTTTCCTTACTGGGCTGTTTTCCCTGTTGGAGCCCTTGGGCTTATAGCATTCTGCTTTTTCAATATTAAACTTACCCGATAATCATGTAGCTGTCAACTCCGTTGCCCGACAGAATTCTATGGAGGGATACGCCAGCTATCACAATACTAGAAGGGGGTGTACATACCAGCGCCACCTGTGGCCAGGTACTCAATCATTTGTTGTTGACACCTCCTCAATTATTCCTCTGTCGTGCTTCCGGCTAGACGTTCTGGGATACGCTTATGGTCTTCGAGTTTATTCACGGATATTTGGTGAAGTATTCTCTCAGATTAACGGCTGTCGCTTTACTGGAATCCTTCTTATATTAGCTAGATAGCTTTTATATAATACTGATATAACGGTTAACGAATTTTGCTTGTTTTTGGATCACCCTTTGGCTAACTCTTTGAATACAAGATGTCTGACGTTTCGCAAGCCCCCTCCCATAGACGATGTAGGTCTTGCAATAGGCGTATTCCGAAGGCCTCGGTAGATCCTCACACCGCTTGTTCTGACTGTAGGGACAGGCCCTGTCTATTAGAAAATCGATGTGAGGAATGCGCCGGACTTTCGGAATTGGAATTTGTCCGTCTTTTAAAATATTCATCTAAGTTAGAGAGAGGTAGAGTTAGGAGAAGTTCTTCTCACTCTTCTATGTTTTCCTCACCTCATGATCCCCTACCTTTTCCTACCCCTGTAGTGGCTACCCCCGAACCTACTGTGTGCCCTCCGCCTGATATGTCAGTTGTTTTGCGTGCTATTCAGGCTTTAGGCGATAAAGTAGAATCAGTGGTAAGTGACCATAAGTCTCTGATGGCCGAAGTTAAAGAACTGAAGGTCAAGAGTGCAGTGGGTGGAATTAGTGCCAGTGCTGTGACGAGTGCTAGTGTCGGTGCAGTGCCAAGTGCTAGTGGTGCCAGTGTGGTGCGTGAGGATTTTTCTGTGCGAGCCAGTCGTCCTCCCAGTCCGGGACCTCTTGCAAGCTCCCATGCCCAGGGGAGAAGCAATGTCGAAGGGCTTAAGGGTTCGACAGGCCTTGTTAGGCGCACAGAACTATCCTCGGTGGTTGCGGGCGTGTCTTCCTTAGACCGTCACTCCCACCTGCAGACGATTGAGCCCGTCTTATTCTCGTCCGCTGATCAACTAGCAGGGAAGAAACGTTGGTCTCAGGTCTCGAGACCGCTTAAACGTAGAGTCCAGTCCGCGAGTGCTCAGCCAGGTTGCAGTCATTGGCTCAGCTCTGACTCGCCTCAGTCATCTGTCGACTGTACTCCGCCCAAGAGGAGTAAGGTTCTGCCAAAACAGAGCCCGACTGTTAAGACTTTACCTCAGTCTGTTATCGTTTCTGCCGATCCCAAGTGGACCCTGCTTCAGTCCATGCAAGCTCAGCTTTCGGACTTGATGCGTGAGTGTCGGGCTGAGAGTGTTGCACCTCCTCCTCCGCCTACACTCCCTCCGCCTGTTCTCGCTCCGCCTGTGCTCGCCCCGCCTGCACTTGCTCCGCCTGGTCGCAGCACCATCTGCCAGGCGTACGATGTTGAGCCACTTTCGGAGTTCGCTGTTCCCAGTGGTGTTCAGCCTCAGCCTTCTTTAAGGCAACCCTTGCTTTGGGATCAGGAGAGTTATTCCACTCTTCCTCCGCCTCCCCTTGCTGCTCCACCAGTGGTGCAACTCTCGGTTGGGGTACAACAACCTCTCCCCTCCGTGAGTCTGTCTGCTCAGCCATCGCTGCAGCGAGCTCAACCCTCCTCAAGGCAAGCTCCTCTACACCCTGGACTTGCGCCTCAGGAGCCTCAGCTTGCGAGAACTTTACCTTGTTCTGCGCAGCCTCAACCTCATCATGCTCCGCTCATCTCTCAGGAACAGGAACGGACTACTCCGCCTCCGTCCTCCGCTCAGCTTGTGCAATCCTTGGGTTCAACCTCTCTTGCTAGGAGTCAACCTCCTTCACCCATGCTGCCTTCTGCTTCGTCTGTTGTTCAGCCTTTGCAGTCTGAGCCTCAGGTTTTCCCTCAACAGTCACTGGAAGAGGAAACCACTGTTATTGTTCCTACCCGCTCTGACTTTGCGGTTCAGCATTCTGGTCCGATCGCTTCGCTACCCTCTGCTGATGAGGTGTCGGATGATGAGGAGGCACACCTTGATCCCTCATCAGACGTGGACGAATCTAAGCTTTCTCCACCGTCGATTGATTTTCGTAAGGTCTTGGCTCTACTCAGGGAGATTTACCCAGACCACTTCGTCTCTGCTATTCCCCGCTCTCCACCATCTGAGTTTTCGCTGGGCGTACAACAAGCTAAGTCCAACTATACTAAGCTTGTCCTAGCTAGATCCTCCAAGAGGGCTTTAAGGATCTTAGGGGAGTGGCTGCAGTCTAAACAACACCTTGGCAAGACTTCCTTCATGTTCCCTCCAACGAAGCTCGCTTCGAAAGCTAGCGTTTGGTATGCCACAGGGGAAGCACCAGGCCTAGGAGTACCTGCCTCTGCCCAGGCTGACTTCTCAAGTCTGGTGGACTCGCCTCGGAGAACTGCTATGAGACGCTCGAAGGTTTGTTGGACCTTCTCAGACCTGGATCATTTACTAAAAGGGTTGTTCAGAGCATTTGAAATGTTCAACTTTCTCGACTGGTGCCTGGGGGCCCTCAGCAAGAAAACCTCTCCTGCGGACAAAGATTCTGCCATGCTATTAATGTCCTGCATGGATAAGGCCATCAGAGATGGATCGGGTGAGCTAGCGTCGTTATTTGTATCAGGGGTGTTGAAGAAAAGGGAACAACTGTGTACCTTCCTTTCCGCCAGCATTACACCTTGCCAACGGTCACAACTCCTTTTTGCTCCACTCTCAAAGTTCCTCTTTCCCGAGGAGCTAGTTAAGGACTTGTCTGCTGCCCTGATACAAAAAGACACGCACGATCTTGTAGCCTCATCGGCTCGTAAGTCTAAGGTTGCCACCTCAGTCCCCAAGACTTATCGCTCCCCAGTGGCTGATACCCCGGCTACGAGGTTCATACCGCCCTTTCGTGGTAGAGCCCCCAGCCGAGGAAGCTCCCGTCCAGACTCTCACAGGAGCAAGTCTAGGAAAGGATCCAGGACATCTAAGGGAAAGAACTGACTCTCAGATTCTCCAGACAACAGTAGGAGCCAGACTCAAGATCTTCTGGCGAGCCTGGGAGAAGAGAGGTGCAGACGCACAGTCTGTCAGTTGGCTGAGGTACGGTTACAGGATTCCATTCTGCCTCAAACCACCTCTGACCACATCGCCCATCAACCTCTCTCCCAACTACAAAGAAGAGGACAAGAGGCTAGCATTGCAACAGGAGGTGTCGCTACTTGTGCAGAAGAAGGCAGTGGTTATAGTCCGGGACCATCAATCCCCGGGCTTCTACAACCGTCTCTTTCTTGTGGCCAAGAAGACAGGAGGTTGGAGACCGGTGCTGGACGTCAGCTCTCTCGAGTATGTCACCAAGCAGACGTTCACGATGGAGACGACCAAGTCGGTCTTAGCAGCGGTCAGACAGGAGGACTGGATGGTCTCGTTGGACTTGAAAGATGCATACTTTCACGTTCCCATTCATCCAGACTCCCAACCTTTCCTGAGATTCGTTTTCGGAAAGGTTGTCTATCAGTTCCAAGCCCTGTGTTTTGGCCTAAGCACAGCTCCTATGGTCTTTACTCATCTGATGAGGAATGTAGCGAAATTCCTACACTTATCGAACATCAGAGCCTCCCTCTACCTAGACGACTGGCTGTTGAGAGCCTCCACGAGTCGTCGTTGTCTGGAGAACCTCAATTGGACTTTAGACTTAATCAGAGACCTAGGTCTATTAGTCAATATAGAGAAATCTCAACTCATTCCCTCCCAATCCATTGTGTACCTGGGAATGGAGATTCAGAGTCAGGATTTTCGGGCTTTTCCATCGGCCCCCAGGATAAACCAAGCCCTAGAGTGCATCATGAGCATGCTGAAGAGGAGCAATTGCTCAGTGAGACAGTGGATGAGTCTCACAGGGACCCTCTCATCACTGGCCCTGTTTGTCGAGCTAGGAAGACTCCACCTCCGCCCTCTTCAATTCCATCTTGCTGCTCATTGGGACAAGGGCTCGACTCTAGAAGCAGTCTCTATCCCTATCAACCAAGAGATGAAGACCACTCTCCTGTGGTGGAAGCACAATCTCCTTCTCAAGGAGGGTCTATCATTGGCCATCCAGACCCCCAATCTTCATCTCTTCTCAGATGCATCGGACTCGGGCTGGGGTGCGACCTTGGACGGACGGGAATGCTCAGGAGTATGGAACAAGGAACAAGGATTACTCCACATCAACTGCAAGGAACTGTTAGCAGTTCATCTAGCCCTGTTGAACTTCAAGTCCCTCCTGCTAGGCAAAGTGGTGGAGGTGAATTCAGACAACACCACAGCCTTGGCTTACATCTCCAAGCAAGGAGGGACCCATTCGAGGAGCCTTTACGAGATCGCAAGGGACCTCCTCATTTGGTCAAGAGGTCTAAACCTCACTCTGGTCACGAGGTTCATCCAGGGCGATATGAATGTTTCAGCGGATCGCCTCAGCAGAAGGAATCAGGTCATTCCCACGGAATGGACCCTCCACAAGAGTGTGTGCAACAGACTTTGGACCTTGTGGGGTCAACCTACCATAGATCTGTTTGCCACCTCCATAACCAAGAGACTTCCGCTTTATTGTTCCCCTGTTCCAGACCCTGCAGCGGTTCATGTGGATGCTTTTCTTCTGAACTGGTCCCATCTCGACCTGTACGCATTCCCTCCGTTCAAGATAATAAACAAAGTTCTGCAGAAATTCGTCTCGCACGAAGGGACACGGCTGACGCTGGTTGCTCCCCTTTGGCCTGCAAGAGAATGGTACACAGAGGTACTTCAATGGCTAGTCGACTTCCCCAGGACTCTACCTCTAAGAGTGGACCTTCTACGTCAACCACACGTAGACAGGTTGCACCCAAACCTCCACGCTCTTCGGCTGACTGCCTTCAGACTGTCGAAAGATTCGCTAGAGCTAGAGGCTTTTCGAAGGAGGCAGCCACTGCGATTGCCAGAGCTAGAAGAGTTTCCACTCGTAGAGTCTACCAGTCTAAGTGGGAGGTCTTCCGAAGCTGGTGTAGAGCCAATTCAATATCCTCTACCAATACCTCTGTGATCCAAATAGCTGACTTCCTTCTACATCTTAGGAATGAGAGATCCCTTTCAACACCTACGATTAAAGGATATAGGAGCATGTTGGCCTCAGTTCTCCGCCACAGAGGTTTGGACCTGTCTTCCAACAAGGACCTTCAAGACATTCTCAAGTCTTTTGAGACGTCTAAAGAACGTCGTCTTTCCACTCCAGGCTGGAATCTAGACGTAGTCTTAAGGTTCCTTATGACATCTAGGTTCGAACCTCTCCAGTCAGCTTCCTTCAAGGATCTTACCCTCAAGACTGCTTTTCTCGTTTGCCTTGCAACAGCTAAGAGAGTCAGTGAGGTTCATGCCTTCAGCAAGAACATTGGTTTCACAACCGAATCTGCAACATGTTCTTTTCAGCTTGGATTCCTAGCAAAGAACGAGCTTCCTTCACGTCCTTGGCCTAGATCGTTCGAAATACCTAGCCTCTCCAACATGGTAGGTAACGAACTAGAGAGAGTTCTTTGCCCTGTCAGAGCTCTCAAATATTATCTGAAGAGGTCTAAACCTATTCGAGGACAGTCAGAAGCCTTATGGTGTGCCATCAAGAAACCCTCGAGACCCATGTCCAAGAATGGGCTTTCGTACTATATAAGGCTTCTGATCAGAGAAGCACATTCTCACTTAAAGGAGGAAGACCTTGCATTGCTGAAGGTAAGGACCCACGAAGTAAGAGCTGTAGCTACTTCGTTGGCCTTTAATAAAAACCGTTCTCTGCAGAGCATAATGGATGCAACCTATTGGAGGAGCAAGTCAGTGTTTGCATCATTTTATCTGAAAGATGTCCAGTCTCTTTACGAGAACTGCTACACCCTGGGACCATTCGTAGCAGCGAGTGCAGTAGTAGGTGAGGGCTCAGCCACTACATTCCCTTAATCCCATAACCTTTTTTAACCTTTCTCTTGAATACTTTTATTGTTGTTTTTTATGGTTGTTACGGTAGGCTAAGAAGCCTTCCGCATCCTTGGATTTGGCGGGTGGTCTATTCATTCTTGAGAAGCTACTGGGTTAAAGGTTTGGTAGAGGTCCTTTAGTAGGGGTTGCAACCCCGTGTACTTTGGCACCTTTGGGTTGATTCAGCCTCCAAGAGGAACGCTGCGCTCAGTAAGGAAGACGAACTTTAAATAAAGAGGCAGAGTAACGGTTCTATTCGACTTCCTTACCAGGTACTTATTATTTCATTGTTATTTGAGATAACTGTTATATGAAATATGGGATACTTAGCTATCCTTTAATCTTGTACACTGGTTTTCACCCACCTCCCTGGGTGTGAATCAGCTACATGATTATCGGGTAAGTTTAATATTGAAAAATGTTATTTTTATTAATAAAATAAATTTTTGAATATACTTACCCGATAATCATGATTTAATCGACCCTCCCTTTCCTCCCCAGAGAGAACCAGTGGACCGAGGAATAATTGAGGAGGTGTCAACAACAAATGATTGAGTACCTGGCCACAGGTGGCGCTGGTATGTACACCCCCTTCTAGTATTGTGATAGCTGGCGTATCCCTCCATAGAATTCTGTCGGGCAACGGAGTTGACAGCTACATGATTATCGGGTAAGTATATTCAAAAATTTATTTTATTAATAAAAATAACATTTTCCAATTAGGGTTGTAGCTTAGCAAGTAATAATAATACTGTAATGAGGACTTTTCAGCATTAATATATTGTTCTATATTAAAGGGGAAAGGTTTGTATTTTTTGTAGGACAGTAGTATATTCTAACAATGATTTCTGTTCTTCGCAGCTATACAAACGACCCCTCTCATTCCTGAGGCCAACTGTCAAAAGATCTATTACTACATCACATGGTTGTGTTAGGCCTCTCACTCATCTGTCATTGGCTAACTACCTTGTTACATTTTAATGGCTATTTCAGCTCTTGCTGAATATATTCCAATGTTATATTTTATTATAGTAATTCATCTGCTACTGATTTCGGATATATCTGGCAATAAATAATTCAAATATAGTAAGTAAGTATACAGTTAATGCACTCCCCAGATATGTTGTAGATTAACCCCTTTGCGTGGTAACCCTGTGCCAAATGATTTGACATTCAAGGCCAGGTTCTTTTATTATGGATATTTTACTTAACTCAGGAGGAAGAACGTTTAGTTATGCTGCACCGAGACTCTTCAACGACCTTCCACTTGATGTCAAGAATAGCAAAAATGTGGCAGCTTTCAAGAAAAACCTGAAGACTTATCTTTTTAGAAAGTGTTGTAATAGTGATCTGAAAACTATTAAGCCTGAATACAAATGCTAGCGAAATAACTGAAAAGATACAGAGCAAAATATTAACTGGAAAGAAATTATTTTCACACACCAAGGCCCGCCTGAACAGACTTTTAGTGTCTGATGGAGGGCGAGAAATAAACCCCTAAAAGTAAAAGTAAAGTAAATATACAAGATAAGACTTTACAACAGTTTTTATAGTTTAGCTTAATAAACTACCTTTCCATTGATATATAATGTTGCATGTGAAGTAAAATTTTCATATATGTAAATAATAAGAGAAAAAAAGCTAGTAATTACTGCGATGTAAATTACATCCAGTGGTGCTGAAGGAAATAGATAATAGTGTATGTAAATTACTGTACCTCCAATGGCAGTCAAAGATTTAAGATTTAGTAAATTTTGTATAAAAAATTGAGAACTTTTTGTGTGAATAATTTCAGTTTGTTGCATTTTGTAATAGAGAAAATGGATGATTATTTGTGTGAATATTTTGTTTGTTGCCATAATTCTGAAACTATTTTTCAGGCCAATGCTGTCTTACAGAAGGGCCTATCATTAATTGATAAGGCATTGAACATTAAGATCGAATCCTTTGATTGCAGTGCTGAAAAACTTCAAGAGTATGCAGAGATGCAAAATAAAATGAGGTGTACAAGGTAAACAGCTTTAATCTTTTACTCTATTTTATCAAGATCAATTTGATCCTACGCTTATGCAAACCATTCGTTCTTTGAAATAGGGAATGTCGTCAATCAAGCTGGAATTGCTGTTAAATTTGTTAGCAAGGTAATTGAGTACAGAGGAATATTCCTGCCCCCTCTTTGTCAAAGACTTCACATTTGTTTTTGGTCTCAACAAGTAAGGATGTAATGTTTCGCCCAATAACCAAAGCTATTGATACTTTCTTTTATTTTGTCTGTTTTGAATAGTTGCTTGCTGTTTTTGCATATTATGGAGGTGTAACAGGTTCTGTGTAAGTGTGGGAATAGCTTGGAACATATGACCGGTTTATGGCATAGCCAGCAATCGACCCACACAATATCCTTCTTGTAGGGGTCATGAATGTACTCCATCATCCTCATTCGTCAAGTATCCTGTTCAGTGGCAAGCGTGCTCTGAAAGATGAAAAGGATAGCTGAGGATTCTTTAGCATTATCCTTGACAGTGCCTAAGCTGAGGCCAAGAAGCTTTTATAGCTTTAATTTTTTTTCTAGAGTACTTAACTTGTTTAGATTAGAATCTTTCAATGGGGACTTTTGATACTTTGACAGTCATGCTGGGTTTGGTGATTAAACATAAGAAACGTGTTCCTCTGTTGCTATGACAGTGTCTGATCATCAGAGGCAGTCCTAGTTTTTTTCTATTTTTGGTCCTGTATTAGGTGTGAATAGGATTGATAAGGTGGCAACACAAGTGGAAGCAAATGTGCAAAGTGATACTTTGAGTTCTCTGTCTAGGAGTATCGACGTTTTTCCCTTTATAAGCCAGTGTTTACAACGTCTCTTGGATTGGCACCTCCAAGGGATTTGTTTTGTAATTGTGTAAGTCCATTGGGATTCTGCTTTACAGGACTACCAGACCTTGTAGGAGAATGTTATGAGGGTCTTTTTCATTTAAACCAACTAATTCCTTGGTAAGGATTCCTGTCTGAAACCTCCTGCCTCCAACCAACCCTTGTCCAAGTGACCAATAATTTTCCCAAGATATCAATCCAATTTAGCATAAGGGTTATTCAGATTGTTACAAATCAAAGAATTTTTCAGTTACAAGAATTAGTTTTGATACTTTGTTGAAATTAATTTCTTTTGGAGAATAGAGTAGCCTATGTACGGAGGCTAAAAAGGTATAGGCCTTACTCAAGAAGCTAGTCTTATCAAGTACCTGGGTGTGAATGTACTGCTCTTTTTCTCGTATTTATTTTTTTGAACTAATATTTTTATTTTTACAATTTGTTTTTACTATTTTTTTAATTATTTTTATACCCCAGCTCCTTAAAGGACACCAGGTCCAAAAGAGACCCAGGCTCTAAAATGGACCCCAGCTCTTTAAAAGACACCAGGTCCATGTTTGGTTGAGAAAATATTCAGTTTTTTTTTTTTTTTTAACTTACAGTTGTCAGAGTGAATAAATGTACAGTAATCTAAAAGTAATATCATATTTAGATTTTTCTTTATTTTAACATTAACAAATTGGTTTTTAAATTTATCATTAGATGATGTATAGTTTGTTCATCGGGTAGATCTTATTTGCTTCTCCAGAAAAGGTTACAATTTTCTTGAAGACCCTGGGTTTTTTTTTTTTTTTTTTTTTTTTGCCACTTTTGATTTTTTTTTTCAGAAAAATGAAGAAACTAAATATGAAAGAATATACCACTGGTAGGTAGTCCAGTGCATCCACCACCTCCCTTTGCCAATGAAAGTAAGATCAAGGTCCAGATGGTCTAGTAAGGTAGGAAGTGTACAAAAATGAACTTTCAAAATGAATGTATTTTAGATAGCAGTTCTTTTCCTGTAATATGATTTTGAGTGTGGGAAGCGGAATATATCTCCTTACACTATTTCTGAAATAATTAATTTTACACTAGATGCTAAACTCAGTGCTCCACATCGTCTTTTGTGAGTAGGAAAGGCAGTGATACGTCAACAAAGGATTTTCTTTGTTTTGTGAGAGCTTTGACAATATTGTTTTGTGAGAGCTTTAACAATACTTAGATATCAGAGCAATAGTTCTTAATTGGCTTAGGAATTTAGGCTTTCTTAGGTCATCTCTCCTAAAATTCTAAATTGTTTTAAGTCAAGGGTACAATGACAAGCTCACACAGCACGTTAGATGGAAGTCAGAGGAAGGTTATAAGGTTTGAATTCACTGTGGTAGTTTAGCTACGTCTATGTATGAAAGCATTTCTTTGGAAAGGAGTTTGGCGACAACTCAGTGGTTTGCATAATCTGTTTTTGCAAGGCTCTATCTAAAAGGTTTTTTTATTAGAAATTGACTGGGCAATAGGTTTCATAACTGTGGAGGAATATCACAGATCTGTTGGCAGCTACCAGATGGATGTCGGCAGATTTAGACAGAGTATGTTGTGTGATAACAGATATGATGTAAAAGGGAATTTACTTTTATTCTATTTGCTTAGATTTAGTTCAATTACTAACTTCATTTTTGTCAATGAGGAAGTTCGAGGTTTAAATTACTATATAAAACTTTAATTTTAAAAGGTAGATGATGGGAATATGTTCTAATCCTGGTCTGTGAACAAGAGTGATTACAAGTTTAGTTGGGTTTGTATTTGTTTGCTTTTTAAACAAGTCTGATAAATTAGGGAGATTAGTTCACCAAACTTTTAACTGGGCTCCACAAGGCACTAGAAGAGTTAGAAGACCCAGGCCTACATGGGTGAGCACTATGAAACATGAAGTAGATGATGAATGGAAAAGTATAAATTTAAAAGTTCAAGATAAAGACGACTGGTAAAATCTAATTGCGGTCCTTTGCGTCAATAGGTGTGATGATGATGAGATTGTTACCTTCGCATCTCTTTCCTTCACTCATCTGCCTCCATCAGAGTGTGGGAGTCAGCAATGTGAACATGAGAGGAGGTTCATTGAAGTAAACAGTATTCTTATGATAAAATCTGTTATTTCTCTACTTGCCTGATGTTCATATACATGTCCCCTCCTCTTCTCCATTGATCAGTGGTGGTAAGAGACTGTTGGTATAGTTTCAACTTACAATACTCTATACAGTACTACACAGTATTCTAGAAGTTTCATTCCAGCTGTGACCAAGTTGTGGAATGATCTTCCTAATTGGGTAGTTTAATCAGTAGAACTTTAAAAAGTTCAAACATGCAGCAAATGTTTTCATTTTGAACAGGCTGACATAAGTCTGTTTTTGTTGTTTATATATGGAAAATCTGTTTTAATGCTGTTACTGTTCTTAAAATAATTTGATTTTAATTGCTTACTACTTCTCATATAGTTTATTCTTTTCCTTATTTCCTTTCCTCACTGGGCTATATTTCCCCTGTTAGAGCCCCCTACTTAACGCATCCCGCTTTTCCAAGTCGGTTATAACTTAGCTAGTAATAAAGATAATAAAAATAATAATAAGTGAACTCGAAAGCAAAAGAAAATATGACTCGGCGTTGACTCGGTAGTTTGCCATTGATCTCCAGATTGTGCTATGGTTTGAAGAGGGGAAGTGCATTGCAAAGAGAAAAAATAGCAAATATTGTTTTTTAATATGCACTGACACTTTAGACTTCGTGAGAAAGAAACTGCGTAAACATCAGGTGAATATAGAAGTAATAAATCTTATTATTAAAGGACTCAGGTTTGTATACCTAAGAAAAATACAAATTACTTTTTTTTAAATGTTTTATAAATTCCTCGTTAGTTATATTTTGCTGAAAAATTTTCATATAATGTAAGTAATATGAATGGATATGTTGCAGTTGGAGTTAGTTGATTAAAGGCTGCGTGGCAATGGTGAAAATTAAGATGCACTGTATATAATAGATCAGTTGTAAATTTTGTTCTCTGTATGTTATGGTCCAATCAGATGTATTTTTTATTTTTTACTTTCAATAGAATATAATTTACTTTTATCTGTTCCATTTTTTCTACTATGACTCATCGTGCAGTTTTTATTGTCTATTAGTTTTGCTGTTTTCATATCTTTTTAAATACAGTAACTACATTTTCACACTCAATACGAATACATCATCTTACGAAAAGCCAAGTCATATTAGATGTGGTTTGTCATAAAGTACTGTGCTGTGCTTAATGTGAACTGAAATCAAGTTTATTTTCACAGGAAGCAGGTACTGGAACACTTTGCTGATGCACAGGCAGGTAACGGTAGTAGAGACGGCCCAAGATTAGCCGTTGAAGAAGCTCCTCCATCATATGATGATTATTTAAAGTCGTTAGAATCAGGTAAGATTGTGGATGACATTTTTTATGTATGCCTGTCAGGAATTATCACAAGTTATTACGTTATTAATATATTTATATCATTGAATCTTACCTTGTGGTCACCATGCTTTACTCGTTGATGCCACGGCTTCCCAATTCCTGATTTCTGGCATAGTAGTAGGTTGGCCAGGGCACCAGCCACCCATTGACATACTACTGCTAGAGAGTTATGGGGTCTTTTGACTGGCTAAACAGTACTACATTGGATCCTTCTCTCTGGTTACGGTTCATTTTCCCTTTGCCTACACACACACTGAATAGTTTGGCCTATTCTTAAAATATTCTCCTCTGTCTTCATACACCTGACAACACAGATTACCAAACAATTCTTCTTCACTCAAGGGGTTACTGCACTGTAATTGTTCAGTGGCCGCTTTCCTCTTGATAAGGGTAGAAAAGACTCTAGCTATGGTAAGCAGCTCTTCTAGGAGTAGGACACTCCAAAATCAAACCATTGTTTTCTAGTCGTGGGTAGTGCCGTAGCCTCTGTACCATGGTCTTCCACTGTCTTGGGTTAGAGTTCTCTTGCTTGTGGGTACACTCGAGCACACTATTCTGTCTTATTTCTCTTCCTCTTTTTTTGTTAGTTTTTAAAGTTTATTTAGGAGATATTTATTTTAATGTTGTTACTTTTCTTAGAATATTTTATTTTCCTTTTTTCCTTTCCTCATTGGGCTACTTTCCCTGTTATAGCCCCTGGGCTTATAGCATCCTGCTTTTCTAACTAGGGTTGTAGCTTAGCAAGTAATAATAATAATAATTTTACATATTGCTTAAAATTTCATAATTTTGACCAACCTTTGCATTCAGATCTTCTATCCTGTACCATCCTCTACATAGTATAAGATATGCAGTTAATTCTAAAAATATTGTTTTCTCTGTCATAAGGCTCAACACTACACAGTATTCTAGAAGTTTTATTCCAGCTGTGACCAGATTGTGGAATGATCTTCCTTATTGAATCTGTAGAACTAGGAAGTTTATATGTTGAACAGGTTGACATAAGTTTTTCCTCATAGTTTATATATGACAGATCTATTTTAATGTTGTTACTGATCTTTAGGTATTTTATATGTTTTATTTTTTGCTTCTCATATAGTTTATTTATTTCCATATTTCCTTTCCTCACTGGGCTATTTTTCCCTGTTGGAACCCTTGGACTTATTGCATCCTGCTTTTCCAACTAGGTTTGTAGCTTGGCCAGTAATAATAATAATGATGACTGTATGAGCAGTTTGTAGGAGCATAGTAGTCTCTACATCATTGCTTGGGAAAAAGCCTCTTCTTGCCCTCTGTGGTTTACTGGTGATCAACCTATTCGCCAAATGGCTATATTGGAGGTTCTGGTGTTCTGCTCCTCCTTTTCAGATCCATGGCTACTATTCCATGATGTATTTCAACTTGTGGGATGATGATCTGGACTCTACACCTTTCCTTCCCTCAGAATTAATTGCTGACTGATCAATCAAGTATTGATCATGTCGTGTCAGAATGGCCCTGGTGCCTCCCAGGTAGCCTCAGGCTGAATTACTTCTTTACTTAGCCTGCTTTTATGGTCCTGTCCCACAGGGGAACCTTTTGCTCTACGTGATTTACAAGATCTGTTGACATTCTTAGGTAGTTAGAGTATCACACAGCGTATTCCCTGTTAATTGTCAAATCCACTTAATTGAAACACTTAGAAAACAAGACAGTCTTCGGTTTCTTCTTGAAAGCATTAATATATTTTCTTTTGAATGTCTAGTGGGAACTTGTTACATAGTCTTGGGGCCACATGTTTGAAAGCTCTAGAAACTACAGTCGACATACGTTATGGCTCCAATAATTTGAGGCCATCTGTAACTATTCTGCTGGCTCATCTAGTTAAGGTCCTGAGAGAACAGTCCCCATGATCCAATATTCTCTATCAGCTGAGTCTTCAGAGGTACCACACTTCAGGAAGGGGCAAGTACTTCATTGGTGGAAAGTATTGAGAATCTTCAAGCAAAAGACTTTTCTATAGGCACTGCACAGGTGTGTGAATATCTATGACAGTCTTCTGTGGCTGTGTTTCAGGGAAAGGGATCCATCTTCTGCAATTAGTGGTGTACAAGGGTCCCTTCTCTGGTGGGTACATGTTGTTAGCTGATTGCGAACTTCCTCATACACCTTTGCCGAAAGAAGCTCCTCTTATCCTTCGTGGTGAAAGGCTACCTCTCAGACTTTAGCAAAGTGTTAAAACTGTGGGATTTAGACCTCTCATTCTCATAGACGTTTTCTGTGCTTTTGAGAAGTTTCAAGCAGTCTTACTCATTCAAGGACCTCAGGCCCCCAGAGTGGGACATAACCCTTGTCCTTAGGTCTATACTGTAATGCATTCCTTGTATGAGATGGTAGGAAAGTTGTTGGATAGAGATCTGACCTCTGATATTTTAACTAGCCTTACCATCGGGGAAAAGGTTAGGCGAGCTGCAAAGCATTTCATATGTAGTTAAACATAAGGAATGTTAGGAGATCTTCAGTTGTGTGCCAGAATTGGTTGCATACACAAAATCTGTCATTCCATGACTTAAAGTTTAAGACCATCTCTATCCCTTCCCAAAGTTGTGTTTAAAGGGAAGTGAGATGTGATACTTTTGCATCCTATGAGGGCGTTACGGTGATATCTGAAGATGACTTGCTGACTCAGGCTTGAGTAAGAGAGACTTTTTTAGTGCTGGCAGGAGGAAGGAGTTGTCAAGAATTCTATGTCTTATTGGCTTTGCGAGATGATTATGCAAACATGACGCTTCGACGACCCAACAGGGAAAACTTATTCGCTAGTGTAGTGGTAATGTGTTAGCCCAGCATTCGCATGGCAGCAGATTGATCCCAGACCAGGACCGTGAGTTTAAGCTGTTTACTGGGGAGTCCATTGCTGCAGTTTGGCACCACAGTTGGGTTGGGGTTGGACTTTCCCAGCTTACGTTCTGGTGAGCATCTATTCTGATGAAACTGGAATTGAAACTAGACACCTTTCCCTCTACCAGGTATAGAAGGCAGAAATCTGTAAATGCCAGACAACCTTCACTTCTCACTATATTATTATTATTATTATTATTATTATTACTACTACTAGCTAAGCCACAACTCTAGTTGGAAAAGCCGGATGCTATAAGCCCAAGGGCTCAAATAGGGAAAAATAGCCAAGTGGGGAAAGGAAATAAAGAAATAAATAAAACATATGAGAAATAATTAATACTTAATGAAATATTTTAAAAACTGTAACAACATTAAAATAAATCTGTCGTATATAAACTATGTAGAGAAACTTATGTCGATCTGTTTATCATAAAAACATTTGCTCCAAGTTTGAACTTTTGAAGTTCTACCAATTCAACTACCTGATTAAGAAGATCATTCCACAGCTTGGTCAGAGCTGGAATCAAACTATGTGTGGTAGGATACCCCCAAGTCCTTGCATACTTTTACGCTTGGTTTTATAATGGATGCTCAAGACTGTGCGCCTGCCCCAGACCCTCACGGGACAGAAAGCATCTTGTCTAAGGTAGATTTGGTGACAATTTTTCTTTGCTCAAGGGGTTAACTACTGTACTGTTATTGTTCAGCGGCCATTTTCCTCTTGGTAAGGGTAGGAGAGACTCTTTAGCTCTGGTAAGCAGCCCTCCTAGGAGAAGGACACTCCAAAATTAAACCATTGTTCTCTAGTCTTGGATAGTGCCATAGCCTCTGTACTGTGGTCTTCCACTGTCTTGGGTTAGAGTTCTCTTGCTTGAGGTTACAGTTGAGCACACTATTCTCTCTTATTTCTCTTCCTCTTGTTTTGTTAAAGTGTTTATAGTTTATACTGGAAATATTTATTTTAATATTGTTACTGTTCCTAAAATATTTTATTTGTCCTTGTTTCCTTTCCTCACTGGGCTATCTCCCCCACACCACCTTCCATTAACCTAACTACCTCATAAGGAAATCAATGTCTGCTTTTGCTGGAGCTCGACGACATCTCTTTTATTAAAAGATTTAGGTTTGTATAACTAGAAAAGATACAATTAATTTTAAAATTTATTGTTTTTCACTCTATTTTTAACCATTTTTTATCTCTTTTTAACAATTTTCCATATTTTTAACAGTTTTCTATCAATTTTAACACTTTCTATCTATTTATAACTGTTTTCTATCTATTATAACCATTTTCTATTTATTTCTAACCATTTTCCATCTATTTTTAACAGACCCAGGTGCCAGTGGTGATGCCTCTGGAAGGAATACTTCAACCTCATATCCTCGCCTTAGTGCTCTTAACCCTCAGGTCAGTTTTATTGCAGATCTTTTAATATAAAAGTGGGTAATATAAACTAAAAGGAAACTTATCAAAGCATTAATTTCAGATTGATAAACAAAAAGAAAATATATCAAAGCATTAATTTCAGAGTGATAAACTAAAAGAAATTTTACCAAAGCATAAATTTCAGATTGATAAACGAAAAGAAAATATATCAAAGCATTAATTTCAGAGTGATAAACTAAAAGAAACTTTACCAAAGCATAAATTTCAGATTGATAAACTAAAAGAAAATATATCGAAGCATTAATTTCAGAGTGATAAACTAAAAGAAAATATATCAAAGCATTAATTTCAAATTGATAAAGTAAAAGAAAATCTATCAAAGCTTCAATTTCAGATTGATAAACGAAAAGAAAATATATCAAAGCATTAATTTCAGAGTGATAAACTGAAAGAAAATTTACCAAAGCATTAATTTCACATTGATAAACGAAAAGAAAATATATCAAAGTATTAATTTCAGAGTGATAAAGTAAAAGAAATTTTACCAAAGCATTAATTTCAGATTGATAAACTAAAAGAAAATTTATCAAAGCATTAATTTCAGAGTGGTATTTCCAAAGATAAATCTCTAGAATAGAATATCAACTTGTGTGACTAACCTCTTTCACTAATTTTTCAATTGAATTAGCTGCAATCGGTATAATCCACAAAAATATAGTAATTTGCTAAGGAGGAAAGAGATTAATTTTTAAGAGTTGAGGTATTAGTTTAGGGTGAATAACAGTATTAGGAGATCCATAAGAGCAAACATGAGAAAAATAACTAGCATTGAAAATATATTAAAAAATTAATTGAAAAAAAGTAATATTTTATTTTAATTTTCCATGACTTCTCTTGTAGTTTATTTAGTATTTCCGTGTTTCATTTCCACACGAAGCTATTTTTCCCTGTTAGAGCCATTGCGTTTATAGCATCATGCTTTTCCAACTAATGATAATAATAATAATAGTAGTAGTAGTAGTAGTAGTAGTAGTAGTAGTAGTAGTAGTAGTAGTTAGCTCACACTTGATATGACGAGTGAAGCAATAAGCCGAAGATAGTGAGAAAATTCTGATTGAGAAAGGAATTAGACAGGGAGAACCCATCTCTTATAGTTATTCACTGTATACTTAGGAGAGTTTTTTAAGTTTAGATTGGGAAAATATAGGAATTAATATTAATGGGGAATGCTCTAACAACTTAAGATTTGCTGATGATGTGGCGGGATGCTGCAAGGACAACCCCCACACCCTGAATCACACTTACTGACAATGGTCTCCACAAAACAAACTTTCCCCTTACGTAATCTACAACCAGACTCTTGGACAAAAGGACAAAACAAAACAAAACATAACCTTAAAACTATATTTCTTGAACCAAAATAAATCATAAACTATCCGCAATCAAAATAAACACTTAAAACTAATCAAAACTTAATACTATATATATAATAACCAAAACACCATTCATATAAACAAAAAAAACTATCAAAACTTAACATTAACCGCACACCACCAACACCAAAAATAGATATGTGTATATATAATCTTACGAGACCAACACTCGTTCACAGAAAGCCGAACTGTGTTTACAGCACAGTACACACTAACAAAGCTCTGTGATCAACAGTCCGCTGGGTAGCAATTTGCCATAACTGCCTCAGTGATTGGGGTGGTCGTTCTAATCATAATCATCATCATCATAAACATCATCATTATCAGCAATCTCAATTCACAGGCCTAGGTCATCAACAGTTCAGCAATCAAATAAAACAGTCCAAAAAAAATCGTATACAGGCCAGGTCATCAACAGTTCAGCAATCCAATAAAACAGTCCAAAAAATCGTATACAGGCCAGGTCATCAACAGTTCAGCAATCCAATAAAACAGTCCAAAAAATAGTATACAGGCCAGGTCATCAACAGTTCAGCAATCCAATAAAACAGTCCAAAAAATCGTATACAGGCCAGGTCATCAACAATAATCCACTTTCAAACTTGAGTCTCTCCAAAGGAGGAATCACAGCCTGCCAAAAATAAAGAAAGAAAAACACTTACGAACACTTCTAGCTAACTGAACTATCGCACTATAATCAAAGATAAATAATAAATTGTTCCTATCATTCACAATCACGACAAGCAAAGATAAACAAAACTGTACTTACTCAGAAAATCAAAAATCACTTCCTTGCTGGTAAAGAAAAATAATAATTCCAGCGTTCACACAACTGACTCAGGACGCAGTCAATCAAAAAAAGCATTCGCTCCGAAACATTCACCACTGTCGTAACCTTACTAAAAATGTAAACAAACAATCTCATTTGTACCAACAGTCTTTCTCACCACAAACGATCGTTAACCTAACTACTTTCGCTCGCTAACACAATATATCTCTCTCTCTCTCCTCTCTCTCTCTCTCTCTCTCTCTCTCTCTCACAGGATTTGGCAAAACCAAAAATAAAATAAAACAAAAAAATAAATCCTCCACATTCCTCCCCCCTTACTTTGCCAAATCCTTCTCACACAACACTTACATTATTTTTTTCATAACCCAGTCGCAGTCGGGAACGGGACCTCTACTCCGAGTAACTGGGCCTCCATATACTCTCTCATTCACTTCTTCCTTATCACAATCATTCGCTACATTAACACTATTCCTATCTAAATCCCTATCATCTAATATATCATGTACAATCATATCTACCTCTTTCTCATCTGGCCCTATAATTACACTCATTTCTGTAAACAGTTCATCCATTTCATCAAAAACATTCTCAACTTTAGTAAAAGATTCATTCATACTACTAATCATTCTCCTATCTCTCACTCTCGCATTCGTCATCCTTTCTTTTACATCACCTAAGGAAAAGCCACACACACTATAGGTATCATTCATACTCAGCCATGATTCATCTGTATTAACACATTTATCTTCCATACACACTTGCACATTTACACCCTTGTCATACTTATTTCTATTCTCACTTTTACCTATAAAATTTCCCCTTCTTTCATCTTTACTTAAAGCTCTTGTATTCTTCCTTTTCTTATATTCTACTAACACCAACTGTTTACCTTCCAGACCTAAGTCCTCATACATACTAGGTTCACCCTTGTTCCTTTTCAACCATTTACTCATCCCATTCTCTTGGATATACTCAGGTACCTCTTTCCATTTACGCAACTGGTTGTGGTGGGCCCTAATTTTTTCCACAATACCACCCACACACAACTTACCCAAAACGTAACTTAATCCACTCGAACCAACTTCTAACACCTCATAGGGACCTTCAAATTTATCACGCACCTTATTTACATTCATTCTACCCTTTTCAATTACTTCTTTCATCACTCTCTCACCAACTTTAAAGCTTTCAAACCTCTTATTTGCTTTCCTCCACACATCTCTATCATCCTCCGACACACCCAACCTCGGTCTTATTATCTTTTCAAAATTTAACACAAACTTACATGGAGACATACCCGTACTCTTATGCACTGTTGCATTGTAAGCCCACAACGCTCTACCAACATACAAATCCCAATCATTACCACATGTACTCATCATTCGCAAAATTTCAGTTAATGTTCTTACAGTCCTTTCAGCCAACCCATTCGCACTTGGCATATAAGGAGTCGAATACACATGTTCAATACCCCATTCTCTTAACATCTGCTCAAACTCCCATCCAACAAACTCAGGGCCATTATCACTTAACATTCTCACAGGCTTACACACACACATCGGCAACATCACTTGACCAACCATTCTTGCAACAGTCTCACTCCGTTTATCCTTGATGGGTATTGCATAGGTAAATTTACTCATGTGATCAACCATAACAATCATTCCCACATGTCTTCTCGCAGTCACAGGCAACGAAACACAATCAATCACAAACATCTCGAATGGTTCTTTCATACGTAATCTCAAAACAGGCGGATTAGCATGCACTCTCTGATACTTCCCTTTTTGGCAATCTTCACACGTAGTCGCTACATCCTTACATATCTGACTCAACCCAGGTGTAAACAATCTCTCATGCATGCATTCCCATAATTTATTCTTACCCATATGCCCATATCTGTCATGCACTAACATACACATACTTACTGCTGCATGCATTGGAAACACAGGAACATATATATCTTCATCCATTCCTTAATGTAGAAAATAAACAATATTCTTACACACAATAAGTCTCTTACTAACTTTCTTATACACCTCTAAATCAGACGGCCATTCTTCTACCTCAATACTATTCAACATACATTCACGTAACCTTTTAATTTCCTCACATTCATCGTGCATTTCTTCCACCTCCTCTTTAGTCAGTAGATCATCCTCACTCCTCGTAATATCAACCATGCCAACAAAATTCGCCATAAATACACTATTATCTTCTATCACAAC
>NC_090761.1:24316828-24369328 GCF_036898095.1 Palaemon carinicauda
TATAGAGCACATGTCGTCGTCTCTGGGACATCCTAAAGGAAATGGGAAGGCTGAAGTGACAGCTAAAGTAGTAAAATATATGATGAAAAAGACACATGCAGATAGGAAAGATCAGTATTTGGCGTTACTAGTATTGAGAAATACATCACGTCGAGACTCTAAGATGGTGTTCGGACGCAATTTACGTTCAATAACTCCTGAAATTATGAACAGTGATAGTCCAGTGTCTCAAAAGAGGGAAACCAGGAGAGAATCTATAAAGAAATATGATAAAACTGCAAGTGACATGACACCTTTAAACGAAGGGCAACCTGTATATGATCTTCAACGACCTTCCACTCGATGTCAAGAATAGCAATAATGTGGCAGCTTTCAAGAAAAACCTGAAGACTTATCTTTTTAGAAAGTGTTATAATAGTGACCTGAAAACTATTAAGCCTGAATACAAATGCTAGCGAAATAACTGATAATGATACAGAGCAAAATATCAACTGGAAAGAAATTATTTTCACCCACCCTAGGCCCGCCTGAACAGACCTTTAGTGTCTGATGGAGGGCGAGAAATAAACCCGTAAAAGTAAGTAAAACCCAGACAAGAAGGGTTGGAAGAAAAAAGGGCCCAAGTAAACCGATCCTATATAATTGCAGGAAAGAAAGGAGGCATTTATAGAAGAAATGGAATCCATATCCTTTGGAAAGGAAGGAGGCATTTATAGAAGAAATAGAATCCATATCCTTTGGAAAGGAATGAAGCATTTATAGAAGAAATAGAATCCATATCCTTTGGAAAGGAAAGAGGCATTTATAGAAGAAATAGAATCCATATCCTTTGGAAAGGAAGGAGGCATTTATAGAAGAGATAGAATCCATATCCTTTGGAAAGGAAAGATGCATTTATAGAAGAGACAGAATCCATATCCTTTGGAAAGGAAGGAGGCATTTATGGAAAAAATAGAATCCATATCCTTTGGAAAGGAATGAAGCATTTATAGAAGAAATAGAATCCATATCCTTTGGAAAGGAAAGAGGCATTTATGGAAAAAATAGAATCCATATCCTTTGGAAAGGAATGAAGCATTTATAGAAGAAATAGAATCCATATCCTTTGGAAAGGAAGGAGGCATTTATGGAAAAAATAGAATCATATCCTTTGGAAAGGAATGAAGCATTTATAGAAGAAATAGAATCCATATCCTTTGGAAAGGAATGAAGCATTTATAGAAGAAATGGAATCCATATTCGTCCAACTATAGATGATTCATCGGCAATACCAGAAATCGAAGAAACTATTTAATCGGTGAACAAACAAGGTAGACTCCTCTTTCAACATTCCTAAATTGCCAAGAAGATCAGCTCGTCTGCAAGAGAATATGAAGGTCAAATAATCTATTAGTTTTACATGTTATTGTTGACAATGTATCTTACTTTTTCCTTATTCTATGTTGTATAATAATAATAATAATAATAATAATAATAATAATAATAATAATAAGGATAGGGAAGTGGGGAAAATGGGGAAAGGAAGAGTACCCCTGGATACAATCCAGTTTATAGCTCAAAGGCAGGTACTCGGGATGGGAAAGATTAAGGAAATAGGGAGACAGAGAAGTACAGGAGAAGAATAAAAGAGAGGGGCAGACCCTCTTGCGATATTAGGGAACTGGTATTATTCATTCTATGTTGTATAATTTTGTTTCGTTTTCTTATTTTTTTTCTTATTTCCGTCTAAATTCAAAGAAATGGTATGTTTATGGTAACTACTCGTTTAGTTATTTTTGTACATACTATTATGTTTATATTTATACTTATATTTGTATTAATATTTATACCACTGTACTAAAGAGTTGAGGTCATCTTTCTTTTATATAATTTTGTCTTTTACTCCACACGAGGTATGAGATTTTTATTTCTTTTAGATTTTTTTCATTAAATAATATTATCTTATTATTTGGTTTAGGTCTTCTTCGTAGGGTTATTTTATTTTGATTGATTAAATTCTCTTTTTTATGTTCCCTGCAAAAAAGTTAAATCTTCTCCCTTATTTTCACAAACACACACACACACACACACACACACACAAAATATATATATATATATATATATATATATATATATATATATATATATATATATATATATATATATATATATATATATATATATATCTCCCGTTTGCGTATGTTTATAATGTTTAGTTTCAACGTATTTATTATTTCCCTTAAGTATAAAAACGATGCAAATGTATTGTCTTATATCTCTTCTTCTTTAATTTCTTATTTCCATTATCTGTATATTTCTAAATTTACTTTATCCACAGAAGTTAGTAGAGGTACTGAATCTAAGAAAATTTAGAAGCAGTGGCATAGAATTGGGGAATTTAAAAACACCAACTGGAGGGGTTGTTCGGTATATTAGAAAGGTTCCCGAGATTAGAAGTAAGAGTAGCCTATGTAAGGTGTGCTGTCTGTGTAGGAGGTACATACATACATACATACATATACCAAGGCACTTCCCCCAATTTTTTGGGGGTAGCCGACATCAACAAATGAAACAAACACAAAAAAGGGACCTCTACTCTCTACGTTCCTCCCAGCCTATCAAGGGACTCAACCGAGTTCAGCTGGTACTGCTAGGGTGCCCCAGCCCACCCTCCCCCGTTATCCACCACAGATGAAGCTTCATAATGCTGAATCCCTTACTGCTGCCATCTAAGGTAGCAACAGTAGGGGATTCAGCATTATGAAGCTTCATCTGTGGTGGATAACGGGGGAGGGTGGGCTGGGGCACCCTAGCAGTACCAGCTGAACTCGGTTGAGTCCCTTGTTAGGCTGGGGGGAACGTAGAGAGCAAGGCCCATAGAATAGGCCTTGGTAGAGAGTAGAGGTCCCTTTTTTGTGTAGGAGGTAATTAAAAATAATGAATTTTCTGCAGATTGCAGGAACTTTGATGTGCAGTCTGCTGGGTTTGGTAGGCCTGGTGTAGTAGGTTCTTTGGTCTTGACAGAGCCAGTTTTCAACCACTGCGGTAACATGTTTGAAAGTGATATGTCTGCTATCTATCTCGTCTCTATTTAAAGGCTGTTAATTATCTCTGAGTAACAACAAAAGACTTTGAGTAATGTTTTAGCTTGGGATGCTATATTAGAAGAGCTTGGGTAGTTCTGTAATTTCTTTTTTTGGTGGCGACATTATAACCATTTGTAATGATAAGTAATCCCTTAATTAGTGTTAATTATTAAAAATTTTGATAAATGAATAAAAGCAATGCATTGCAAATGAATACTCTATCATAATAGGGGTTCAACTAATAACCAAATAGGTATAAGTTTCAAAAAGGAAATCCATGAATTTATGAATCCACGAACCAACATTTTATATAACAACGAAAATTGGTACCCACGAACAGAAATACGTTCAAAGTAATCTCTATTTATATAAACCAAGTTATAATATGGAGTAATCCAGAGCAACTTGGTTCCAGTGATTTGTACATTTATCATAACCAATAAAACTAAGTATATTTAAGTGATTTCCAAATGAGATTATAACGTAAAGATGCTTTGAAATAGGCGGAAAATAACACACATAACTTTATATTCAGTCCTTTCTTCGCGTTTTCTTTAACGTTATCACTTAGGAATTCGAGAATATTACCGGCCTTTTCACTTTAAAGTTATAATATCGGTTATATGATAATGAAAAGATAAATTTCAAAGAAGCAGATGAAACGAGACCTCCCCTATGCCTGCTGCATAACGGTCGATGCGCCATTCCTAACATTTGAAAAGTCTACCATAACATCCTCCAACTATGTATGTAGAAACATATTTGCTATGCTGCTTGGTTTTTAAGGAATGCCTATTTCATGTTTGATTTGATAACTAAAGTGTAAAGGCCTGGTGTATCTAAAACCAGCAAAAGAAGAAATAAACATTGATTTAAAGACGATTACATTTTATGCGAATAACCGACTTGAAATTCTTGAATCTCCTTTCGTAAGATAGTTTCTAATTGTGTTTATGTTTGTTGTTTTTGCTCCTTAAGCTGATCAATAACTAAGTGGTTATTTTGCTTATTAAACCAGACTAGTAATATGTTTATTGTCTATTCATGGCGAAAAACACAATCTTATAATTACAAAGGTAAATATTGGAAATATTCTTATAACTGGTAACACTATACCACTTTTGAGCCAATGAACTCATGGTACTATAGGGCTAAACCAATCAGCGGAGTGCGTGGTATGACGTCATAAAAGTTATAAAACAGACTGGCCGCCCACTTGGTTTCAAATCACTCGAGATTGCGAGAGCGCAATTGACCATTCTTTTGATCTTGTCACTCTTAACGTTTCTCTACGTGATATCATTTTAAATACTTTATAATGGTGAGTTATTGTCTTTTTCGATATTTCGTTTTCCATTTTTCGTGTATAATACAATTATTATAAGGTTTTAGTGATGGATAGATAACGTAAAGTGTTCAATTTTCTGGGGCAGGCTCGAGAATGGGGTCCTTGTTTGAAAGGGCGCGGTATTGAGTGTTAACGGTTGCCGGTGGCGGAATCTTCCTGTATCCCTTGTCTTTCGTTTCGAAATTAAGGCGTGGCTGGAATTTTCCCAGGCCTATCTTTAGAATACATGGTACAATTATAATTGTGGACGGAATATTTTGAATAAAGCCTACCATTTATATTTCCGACGAATACGAAGCTATCTTCAATGGGGTCTTACGCTCTATTTTAGTCCAAGAAATTATTCTTATCGTGTAATTAAAATCTATCGGTTTCCAAACTTGTCATCTAAACACGCCATTTATATTTAATTACACGATTTGCACCTATTGACGTTCCCACAATTATTTTCTAGCTTTAGACAATTTTCCCAGATTCTAATCGGAGTTGTGAAAATTACTTATACACTTTGATGTGCTTGATTATATTTGGTAGTATACTTTTTTTATATTTCCTTAACCTATAATTGTTCAAATTTAAAATGTTTTGTGCCACTAACAACGGAAATTGTTTACTATGATTGGTGAAAAGTGATTCGGGAGCCTTTGTAGGTTGGCGGCCAGATCCCGTAGAAAACTGTAATATTCTGAACTATGGCCGTGGTTCTAAAAAACGATTTTGGCGGGAGAAGCAAACTTAAAAACCCACCTACTCTATGCTAAGAGCCGTATCCTTACCCAGGGGGCTTCGCCCCTCCCCCCGGACCTCCCCTCTCAACAGTTTCCTTACCTACGAGTACGACGGGAGAAGCTAACTTAAAAAAAAACCCATCCCCTTACCCAGGGGGGCTGCGCCCTCCCCCCCCGGACCCCCCTTACACAACATATTTAAGATCCATAGACCATTTCCAAACGTTTTTATTCTATACAAGATAACAGTAGGAGCGATAATAAGCAAATTAGGACGCTTGGCCATAGGGTTACAAACTACCCGTGATTCGGGCCAAAGACTATATACTGGAGGAAGATAGGCTCAAAATAGAATGTTAATACACTAGCTGGCAACTCCAAAGTGAACACAAAAGTTTGACCGCTCAGAATTTAGATGGCGTTGTAGGTATACCGTTTGTCGTCTGTTTGTTTACATTCAAAATTTGACAGTCAAACACACGAAATAATGGCGCCAACAGTGAATTAGTCACACACTGTGCTTTTTGCAATAAACGAAAAGAAACCGATCCTCATTAGGTGTTTCACAGGTTCCCTAAGGACAAAGAATGGTGAGTACTAACAGTACTAATGAGTAATCCCCATTGATATTGGATGTAAGGGTAAGGCAAGGCCTCCGCAGTTCATTTTTTTATTGTTTCAAACTTTTTTTTTTGTCATAAAGCTATGAAAGTATTATACTGTGTTTCTCGGGAGCTGATATATTTGGCGTTAGGAACATGTTTAGTGGCATGTAACATATCTAACTTTGATCTAACTTATAAGTGCATGAATATTTCCGCATGTTTGCACACACTAGTAGCATTACAGAAGTATATTGCTTAAACATGTTATTTTGTGTGAGTGTTCCTTGTATTCTATTTTTTTTTTCATTTCTTAAATTAAGACAAAATTTTACAGTATTTTTATACTACATTTGAATTTTAATGAACATTGAATGTGTTTTTACTGTGTACTTTCTATGTTTGCATATTTACTTATGTTTGCATTATGGATTTAATTTTCGAAGGAAACCTTTTTTTTTAGTAATGTTTTCTCATATTCATAATTATATTAGTTTATTTGCATGCAATTCATAATGTAATTTTGGTTTGTTTGTATGTTATTTTTTTTAGTTTTTTATATGTGCAATATTGTTTACAGAGTTATTTTGTCTTATTTGTGTATAATTCATTAAAGTTCAATTGCATGTGATCTATCTTGCACTTTTGGGTGGCTTGTATGCTTCCTTATTTCTATTTCCAACCACCTTTTGATTATTTTTATGGGTGATACAATTTAGTGAGTTATTTTGTTCCTTTTGTTTGTATATTTATACATTTATTATTCTATATTACTAAAGAGTATATATGAGTGCATTATGCCTTTCCGTTTCAATAAATAGAAAATTACAATTGTGTTTTGTACACACTTAATATCTCTATCCTACAGTGGCCTACAAACTGTGATTAAATGTATGCCTACACAAATGAACTTGTGGCTAAGTTAAACAAATCAGATATACAGTATTTTTTAATTTATTCGAGCGTGATATTTTATAGAACATTTAAAAATGATTGTTATACACAATACATAAATTTGCAAGAAAATTAACTGAATTATAAGAGTTATAGCTATTAAGTTTCTGATAAAATAGAATGAGTGTTGGGTTCAGCCTTCCTATCTTCCTTCAGTATATAGTCTTTGATTTGGACGTTCATAGAAACCTAGTTCGGTAGAACTTTTGAAGAGTTAAATGTTAGTATGCTCTTAATAAATAGAACTCGCGGCCTGAGGCCTGTAATTGCGATTGGGCGTAAAACAGAAATTTATACCCATCAAGGAACCTTCAGAATGTAGTTAGTCATGTATATAACTATTTAAAAGCTAGTTGTTCCAACACTGAGTACTTACCTCAAACTACTTTCTTAGGAGTAACTTGGATCTCCTCCCATCCGACCAGAGTTTTGTGTAGTTTACCCTATACCCGTTTTCTATGAGGGATAACCTCAGGCGTAGTGATACGCGCCCTGAGGCTAACCTCCGGGTCAAGAGAGCATGCTTGCTCAGGTCTCGACCTCCAGTAAGTTCTCTGGTCGCGTCGCGATATATTCTCGCTGCTCTCCTTAATCCCAGTGTGACTCTTTTTGTCTCACGTGGTTCCTTTGTGCTTTTCCCTGTGCGTTCTTGTGTCTCGTGGTGCTTCCTACTGCATCATGGAGCATCCCTGCCGTTGTCCTGGGCCTAGGGCCGGTAAATCGTGTGGTGCGTTCCTGTCGAAGCCTTAAGTAGACCTGCACTCCTTGTGTGTGTTCCCCTACAGCCACGTGTCCGGAGTGTGTGTCCTGGAACGAGGTGCAGTGGGTGCGTTACGGCACGAAGAAGTCGCCTAAGAAGCCGAGCATCTCTTCTTTCCTTGCTTTGCCGGGCGTGTTGTCGGACCGAGCTAACCTGCCACCCTCCCCTACCCAGAGTAGGGGACGAGGTAAGTCCGTTGCGGGGAAGAGGCCCGTGGCCCTTCCCCAGGAGTCTGATCTGCAGGAAAGTGGGGTTGTGGTGTCTTTCCAGGCAAGCGTGGGGCCTGAGGGAGGGACGGGAGTGTGTGGGGGGGGGGAGTCCTGGTGCAAGCAGGGCACGTCTCTGATGACCCTATGTGGGGGGGAAAATGTTCCAAATTCTCCAGTGTCTTGGGCTTGTTTTTCAGGAACATCTGCAGCCGAGGGTTCCATCGAGAAAGAACACTCGCCGCCATCAGACCCCCCTTGGTGGGTACCCTCGAAGACGCCCTTCATGTCCCCGCTGAGAATGGAAGAAGGCTTCGGTACCTGGTCCCCCACTGAAGAACGTCCGCGGTCCCCTCCAGCGCCATCTGCTACATTTCTGGACGTCTTCTTACAGGCCCCGTCGTCCATCGAGCGTCGAGGGAACCCTCCTACGTCATCGCGTGAGCCGGGCCCGCCTAAACGAGTCTACAAGTCGTCGGGCTCTCCAGTCGAGGCGTTTTCCTGTTCCTTGGAGAACGAAGCCCGGAGGAAACACAGAAGACGTCGGGAGAAGTCCCGTAGGAGGCACTCCCGTTCTCGCTCCCACTCCAGGTCCCGCCACGAGAGTAGGCGTTCCGGATCACCCAGAAGAAAATGGAGAAGTGGCTCCCTGGACGAAGAGTGGGTAGTCATCCCTCGCAGCAGACTGTTAGAGTTGGCTGCAGTTCCAGGCTCTTCGTCTTGGCGCCCTAGAGCCCATTCTCTGGAGAGATACTCGTCCGGTAGCAGATTCGACCGACGTAGGGAGTCTTCATTCCAGGTCCCAGCGGACAGGCATAAGTCCGCGAAGGTTCAGACTCTATCCACCCAGCGGAGAGAGTTGCCCCTTCGGTCTGGCAGCCGCGTCCAGACCTCCAAGGCATCCCTGAGCAGTCAAGATCGTGAGGTACGGCTCCCCTCGTCGAGCAGACCCGCAGATACGTGGGCCTCCGTGAGGAAGGATAGACTGAGGATGGAGGCCTCCGTCTCGACGGCTATGCCCTTCCTTCGGCCAGAACCCCAAGAGAGGGAGAGGGCCAAGGCCTTTTCTTCTCCCCGTACGAAGGCCTCTGACGGAGGAGCCCCGTCTCAAGCATTAGTTCGTCCTACGGGGAGCTGGATGACCAAGGGGAGGGTTCAGCAGCGGAGGTGTCAGCCTATCGAAGGGTGATAGGGCTCATTCGGAGACGCCACAAGCTGGACGAGCCAGAGCCCTCCGAGGAATTCTGGCGGTCCAGTCTCAACAGACTTGTGGATGCCCCCGTCCAGCAGAGACCCTCCCTAACACTACCGTTAGCCAGGGATGTGAAGCTAGGTAGAGCCCATGTGGACAATATTGTGGCCAACCACGCCGAGGCTCCCAAGAACCAGAGTTCCTCCAAACTGACCCAGAGCAAGTTTTACCCCCCGGAGTGCCACCGTGCAGGTGCCTCTACACTGGAACCTGCACTCGCTGTTTTAGGCCAGGGAGCAGTGAAAGAGAGGGCCTCTACAGCACCAATCTGCTTATCTCCATCGGAAGCCACCATGATGGAGGAAATAGCGAAGGACCTCGTGAAAGTCTCCTCCTGGCTGGATTGGTGGGCCTCTACCCTAGTGGGCGTCCAGGCCTCGTACGACCTCACGGTTCCAGAAAATCAGGCCTTACTCAAGGAGCTGATTAGCTTGGCAGGTAAGGCTCTGAAGTTTCTGTCTTACCAGTCCTTAGCGCAGGCTGCCAACTGGGTCCTACGGAGGAGGGACACGATCCTCAACAAGATCACTAGACGGCTTCCTGACAGAAGCGAGGTCCCTTAGAAGCCTAAGGACGACGACTATTTTCCCCCTGAAGGCAGCTGAGGAGTCAATTGAAAGTCAGGAAACTTGAGGATCCGGGCGATTCCAGACCCCCTCCAGTGAGGAGACCTGCACATAGAAGGTCTACCTCCGATGTGGTTCTACCTCCTCGGGATTCACCTAGCCAGCCCAGGAGAGAGACCCCTTATTACGGCCTGGTCACAGTCTTCTCAGCCCTCCCGTAGGAGAGCAGCCTCAGCTCAATCCTCCTATAGGCCTTCCTATGCAGCGTCCAAGAGAGGGCGCTCAGGCCGCACCTCTAGGAGGAGATAGGGAGGGAGGCCCCTACTCCTGCCGAAGCCTCAGGTGGGGGTATGCCTCAAACACTCTTGGCAAGCAAGGAAAGACCACGGAGCAGACCCGTGGACCGTGGCGGTCCTGAAGGAAGGGTACAGGTTACCCTTCCTAGCGGAACCCCCAGATCAACAGGCAGGGTGGTTAGCCCCCAAGGACCCCTTGAAAAAGACAGCCCTGCAGGAGGAGGTCTCAGCGATGCTGGCAAAAGGAGCGATAGAACCAGTCAAGGATCCTGGTCCAGAGTTCTACAGCAGGCTTTTCCTGGTGGAGAAAGCGACAGGGGGCTGGAGACCGGTCATAGACCTCTCAGCCCTCAACAAGTTTGTGTGCAAGACAGACTTCAAGATGGACACTCAGAAGTTGGTCTTAGCGTCCTTGAGGGAAGGGGACTTCATGATGTCAGTAGATCTCAAGGACGCTTTCTTCCAAATTCCAGTTCACCCCTCCAGCAGGAAGTACCTTCGGGTGAAATGGGGTACCCAAACGTTGCAGTTCAAGACCCTCTGCTTCGGGCTGTCCGCAGCCCCTCAGGTCTTCACGACGGTTTCAGCCTGGGCACACGAACAGGGCATTCGCCTGATTCGGTACCTGGACGACTGGTTGTTACTTTCAGCCTCGGAGGAAGTACTGGGGGAGCAAGGCACGAAGCTTCTGCGGTTCTGCAACGTCCTGAGTATCCTCAACCTGAAGAAGTCCCAGTTGATACCCTCCACCAGGATGACCTACCTCAGAATGGTCCTGGACTCCCGGTTGGCGAGAGCCTTCCCCTCCGCGGAGAGATTAGACAACTTAGATCAAGTCCTCCATCCCTTCCTGTCGGGCCAGCCCAGGAGAGCGATGGACTGGCAGAGCCTGATAGGCCACCTTGTGTCATTAGAGAAACTGATCCCCCAGGGCAGGCTGAAGCTCAGGGAGGTCCAGTGGAATCTGAAGGAGAACTGGAACCAGAGGGACACCCCCCACGAGGTTATTCCAGTTTTCCTGGAGACGAAGGAGGTCCTAGAGTGGAGGTGCGGCAGGTCGAACACCCTCAAGGGAATGCCCTTCGCAGCCGACCCTCAGGAGATGCTCCTGTTCACGGACGCATCAAAGGAGGGGTGGGGTACCCATCTCCTCGGAAGGTCAGCAAGAGGGAGTTGGACGGACAAGAAGGCCCAGCACATAGACGTGCTAGAGATGCGGGCAGTGCGAAGGGCGTGCCTGGTGTTCGTCCATCTACTCCGGGGGAACACGTGGCTCTGATGTGCGACAACGCCTCAGTGGTGGCCTACATAAAGAAACAGGGAGGACTAAGATCGAAGGAGTTGTGCGTCCTCACGTTGGAACTTCTGGAATGGGCCGAAGTAGAACAGATCAGAATCTCAGCAAGGTTCATTCCGGGAAAAAGGAACGTCCAAGCCGACGGCCTCAGCAGGATTGGACTAGTAGTGGGATCCGAATAGTCCCTGTACCCAGAAGTAGCCAAAACCTTCATTCAAAAAGGGGGATCGCCGGTGATGGGCCTCTTCGCAACGAGGTTGAACGCACAGCTCCTCATGTTTTGTTCTCTTGTGCCAGACCCAAGAGCGGCGTTCGGGATGCTCAGACAGGTCCTCAACAGAGTAAGGAGGGCGGACAACCTGTGGATGACTTTGGTAGTGCCCTGGTGGCCGGAAAGAAAATGGTTCGTGGATCTTAAAGAACTGGCACAACTTCTACCTTGGCCCCTTCCGGACAGGCCAGACCTTCTTCGGCAACCACATTTTCAAAGGTTCCACGAGAACCCTCGGTCCCTCCGCCTGCACACTTGGAGGAAAGAAAGCTATTCGTCGGGGACGGCAACGAGGATGTCAGGCTACCTGAGGCGATCATCGGCAGCGGTCTACCAGGCAAAGTGGGCCACCTTTACTAAATGGTGCACCTCTAAGAACATAAGCCCCTGAGGGCCTCCATCCTTTATCTCAGGGACGTGGCCAACATGTCCATCCGGCCATCAAGGGAGTACGAGCTGCTCTGGGCTAAGTCTTCCTCCTGAAGGGCATCGACCTGGGAACCTCCAGACATCTCTCGATGCTCATTAAGAGTTTCGAGCAATAGTGTCCCCCGCAAGCCGTTAGGGTGCCACAGTGGGACGTGGCCAGGGTCCTGAAGATGCTGTCAGAACCTCTCTTTGAACCCCTAAAGGACATCGTGGACAAGGATCTCGCCCTCAAGACAGTTTTCCTATTGGCATTAGCTTTGGCTAAACGAGTGGGGGAGATCCATGGACTGTCCTACGAAGTCGCTCACTCGAAGGGTTGGCGGGAGGTCACCTTCAGGTTCCTGCCATCCTTCGTAGAGAAGACCCAGAATCCGGCCATGTGGGATCCCAGGTTTGAGGGGTTCTCAGTACCAGCAATTCCTCACTTGGACAACTCTAGGGACTTGCATCTGTGCCCTGTCAGGGCGGTAAGAAAATACTTAGAGGACAGCCAGACTTCGGCCCGAGATCAAGTCTTTTGTTTCCACAGGCCTAGTGAAGAAGCCAGTCTCGAAGAACACTATCTCCTTCTGGCTGAGGCAGGTGATTATCAGGGCCTACAGAAAGGCAGATATCCCCCTGCCGGGAAAACCCAGACCCCACGACATTAGGTGTCTTAGTACTACCTTAGCTTTGAAGAAGAATATGGCAGTGGGCCAGAACCTGAGAACAGGCACCGGGGCTAACCAGTCTACCTTCACTGATCACTACTTGGAGGACCATTCAAGAAAATCCCTGGATGGGTTCTCGATAGGTACAGTCATTTCCGTGCTCCAAACGGTTTAAAGGTGTAGCCCCAGCGATAACCATGGGTAGTAAGTACAAGAGACACAGGTTCGTTCCTTAAACCCCCTTGTTCTTCCTCCCCCTATTTAAGCTTTAAATGGTCTCAGATAGGACTCTGAGCTGGCTAAAAGTACCCCTACTTTGGAAGGACATGTCTCCTACGATTTCTTGCAGAGGCGAGTTACTTAGGCACTAAGAAGGGATTTTGACGTAGGAAAAATCTATTTCTGGGCGAGGGACCTGTGCCGCCCAGTGAATAAGCTCCATTTAAGCACTTATTCTTAGGTAATTTACTGCTAAATATACCAGAGAAAAAATGTAAAGGAGTGCTAGGTTAACTAGCTCGCTCACCTATTGGTGTCGGTATAAAATTGGGCGTATATTCCAGAGGTCCCGCACTATTTAGATTAATCCACGACAGAGAACCCCAATAGAGGAGAGCCGTTCAACCTCACTCGGTACTACTACAATGCATCCGCTCAGAACCCAACTCCTTAGCACCCAAAGTTTGGGGACTCCAAGGGAGAGGAGCTGGGAGGGTTCACTGGGCGGCACAGGTCCCTCGCCCAGAAATAGATTTTTCCTACGTCAAAATCCCTTTTCTGGGCTCGAACCTGTGCCGCCCAGTGAATCTATACAAGAGAAAAATGTCACCAAACTTGCAAAATAAAGGAAAAAACATAAGCGTAAGAGAAATACAGGATGCTTTAATCAGAGATGAGTACCAAAAAACAATTATAAGGGTATCTTAAATATGAACATAAATCCAATAAGGTAGGTATAATAATGCCGTGAGTGATAATATATACAGATACTCAGGAGCATAAAAATTTACAAATATAATAACAGTATTCAGGTGCGAGACCAACGAATACAATAGGGTATAAATGAGGCAGGTAAGAGGGAGAGATAAAGAGTCAAGGCATTAACCTGTGAGTTACTCGGGAGTAACTACGCTCCCTGCGGCTACTGTAGAAAATTTTAGGGCTTCCAAATGTTTAAGGTAGTGTTTCTTGAACACTGACGGTGATTTCCACCCTGTATACCTGGAAAGGTCTGTAAAATTCATGTGGTGAAAGAAGTTCACCGAGGTGGCAACCGCCCTGATATCATGTGCAAGAGGAAAAGAGTCAGGGTTAGCTTGTTTAATAAAATACAAAATTTGTTGCCTGATCCCTTTAATAGTAATGGTACCGCCTTGTTCTCTAACGAATAGAGGCCCCGAGGAGTTAGAGGAGGTCCGGGATAGATAAGACCTAAGAGTAGTGACAGGGCACAGCGACGGATCTTGCGTGAGGGGAACAATTTTCCAGGAGGTCCATCTGTTTTGAGGGTCTTCATTCTTAGCCAAAAAGAATTTGTTAGGAGAAAGAAGGACCTCTCCTGAAGGCAGAAAGTCAATATGACCCGGGTCTCTCGACAAGGCTGCCAATTCAGAAATTCTTGCCCCGGAAGCCAAGCTCACTAGGAAAAGTGTTTTCCTGAGAAGGGGCATGTAATCACAAGAACTGTTAATGGTATCAGAAGCCAATTTGAGTACGTCATTAAGGAACCAGGTCACCGGGGTAGGACGAGTAACCGGTTTCAGTCTGGCACAAGCTTTCGGAATTGAAGCTAACAAAGAGTCGGTTAAGTCTATGTTAAAACCCACTAGGAAGATCTTTTTCAGAGCCGATTTAATAGTGGTGATAGTATTGGCTGCCAGACCTGATTCTAATAAAGATCTAAAGAAAGTGACTGTAAGGTTCAAGTTCATACAGTTCACGTCTGAGTCTATTAAAAATTTTGCCAACTTTTTAACTGCAGAGTCATACTGACGGATGGTGGAATCCCGTTTATCTGATTCTAGGAACAAGGTGTTTTGAGGATCAATATTGGCACCATGCATAGCCGCAAACTTCATAAAGTCCATAAAGTTAGGGCGCTCTGAATGTTTGAGAAAGCGTACACAACGCGTGTTTGTACTATCTGAGACAGAACCGGATTGGGTATCGGGTGAGGGTATAGTCTCAACTCCCGCAGGAGAGGATACCAGTTGCTCTTGGGCCAGTTGGGTGCGACCAAGGCTACTTGTCCCTTGAAGGATCTCAGTTTGTCTAGAACTTTCAGCAAAAGATTCACCGGGGGAAAGAGATAAATCTTTTCCCAGTTGTCCCAATTCTGTGACATGGCGTCTGTGGCGTAAGCCTGAGGGTCTAGATTGGGAGCCACATATACTCTCAATTTGTGGTTGGATTCCGTGGCGAAGAGGTCCACTTGGAGACCGGGAACCTGAGAGAGAATCCACCGAAATGACTTTAGATCGAGTGACCATTCCGATTCTAGAGGGGAGGTCCGGGACAGGGCGTCTGCCACTACATTCCGGACTCCCGCCAGGTGGACAGCTGAAAGATGCCAACGGTTCGAGGCTGCTAGGGAGAATATGGCTATTAGAACATGGTTCAGAGGCCCTGACTTTGACCCGCCTCTGTTGAGGCAGCGGACCACCACTTCGCTGTCGAGGACCAGACGAAGGTGTTGTTTCTTGGGAAGAGCGAGACGTTTCAGGGTTAGAAGAACTGCCATGGCCTCTAGCACATTGATGTGAAAATGGCGGAACAAGGGAGTCCAAAGACCTTGAACTTTCTTGAGCTGAGAATAGCCGCCCCAACCTGATAGGGATGCGTCTGTGTGAATGATTAATTCCGGGGGCGGAAATCGAAGGGGAACTGACTTTGACAGACTGTTTGCTCTTGTCCAAGGAAGAAGTCTTTCCCGTAGAATGGGAGGAAGGCGGACTTTCCTGTCCCGGAGCTTCCGGTTCGCCCTCGAACGCCAGACACGATTGATATCTTTCAATTTTGCCTTCAGAAGAAGATCCGTCACTGAGGCAAACTGAAGGGAACCCAGAATCTTCTCTTGAAGCCGTCTGGAACTTACTTTGTCTTTGAGAAAGCGTTTGGTGTTTCTTGCAATCTCTAACCTCTTGGGTCTGGGAAGACACAGAGTATGAGATATAAGATCCCATTGCAGGCCGAGCCATTGGAACTTCGATTTTGGAAGAAGACGGGACTTCTTGAAGTTGATCTGGAAGCCTAGAGATTGAAGATAATGGATGACTTTGTGAGTGGCTTTTAGGCAATTTTGGGAGGTGTCTGACCAAATGAGCCAGTCGTCCAGATAGGCTACTACTTGAATCCCTTGATTCCTGAGTTCCTGAACAGCGACTTCTGCTAGCTTTGTGAAGATCCTTGGGGCAATGTTGAGCCCGAAAGGCATCACCTTGAAGGAGTAACTTTTTGTCCCCTAAGCGAAAGCCTAGGTACGGACGGAAGTGTCTCGCTATCGGGACGTGATAGTAGGCGTCTGTAAGATCGATAGAGGTGGTGACGGCCCCACGGGGAAGTAAGGTCCGCACCTGCGAGACGGTAAGCATTCGAAACTTGTCGCATTGAATGGACAAGTTGAGAAGGGATAGATCTAGAATCACTCTTCTCTTGTCTGAATCCTTCTTCGGAACACTGAACAGCCGACCTTGAAACTTCAGATGTTTCGTTTCTTGTATGGCATTCTTTTGTAAAAGTTCCTGGACAAATTCGACCAGGTCCGGAGTGGAATGTTGACGAAATTTGTTCGGAGGAGGAGGTCCTTGAATCCAACTCCACCCTAGTCCCTTGGAGATGATTCTGAACGCCCAGGGACTGAACCTCCATTTGTTGCGGAAGGCATAGAGCCTCCCCCCTACCTGCTGCACCTCAGTATTGGTTTGAGGAGTTGCCTCCACGTCCGCCTCGGAAGTTCTTTCCTCTGCGAAAGGCTCTTCCCCTGCCTTTGTTCTGGTTAGAGCCACGGTGGTAGCCTCTACCTCTACCATAACTCTGGGAAGAGCTATGAGCCTCGTAGGACTGGTTAAAGGCAGGGGAAGTGGCGGAGGCACCAGAAAGCTGGCTCTTAGGTAGCAGAACGGTGACATAGTCATCCGAAGGAGCCCGAGAGGTGGAAGGCTGTGCAGGGGCAACAGAAGATGGAGGAAGAGGCAGCCGGAAGTTGGATGAAGCACTCTGTTGTTGCCTGAACTGGGTGGAGGTATATGGTCTAAGCTTCTTCCTACCCCGGGCTTGATAATTTGCGGGGTCATACTTGCGTTTAGGGGTCAAACCCCAACGGGCTTTAAGGCTCTGATTAACCCTAGTGGCCTCCGCCAAGACTTCCTCTACGAGATCCTCGGGGAAGAGATTTGAACCCCAACAGGAGGACCGGATGAGTTTATTAGGTTCATGCCTAATCGTCGCCTCAGCTAGAACATGCTTGCGACATCTGCGTTTAGCAGTAGCAAAGTCATATAAGTCATAATATAACGACTGTAGCGTAGCCTTGTTGAGAGACTTAAAAATACTCTCCGTATCGTAAGTCAAGGCTATCGACTCCGTGGATGTGGCCAGGTTTAGAGTACGGCCCACACGTAGGCGGGAATCATATTCCTGTTTAATGAGAGATTCCGGGAGACGGGGAAGCTTCTCACTAAACAAGACTGAGGCACAGTCTGCTGCAAGCTTGCCGGAGGTAAAGGTGGTATGGACGTTGTCCCAACACTCAATACCTGAGGGAAGAAGGAGGGAGATTGGATCCACCTCTCGGATGGGAGGCAAGGGCTTCTCCTCCAGAGCATATTGAAAGGCAAGCTCTGCCACCTTATTGACGCATGGAGTCAAGGTGTTCTTGTCCATTAAGAACATCGTAAAGGAGCTTTTATGAGGCGTCAGCATGGTGTTAGTGCAGCCGATGTCATTCAAAAATCTGGCCCAAACAGATTGGGCTTGCTCCTTCGGGAAGATGACCGTCTCTTTGGGGACCTTGTCTAATCGGACTAAAGCTTCCTCGGTAAGTCTGGCATAACCATGAAATGGAAATGCCAGACCCGGAGGAAAGAATTCAAAGTCCTCTAGAGGGCGAGTGCCAAGGCCCTCCAGAGTCAACATTCCGTCTGAGAACGGGGAATGAAGAGCCATCCGCCAGGGGTTGTTCTTGGCAAACGGCGGGAGCTTAGAGGCATCCGGTATGAGAGAGCTTTGGACTCTCTCCGGAGCTCCTTGCTCTAAAGCCCCAATTCTCTGACCGAAGTTAGAGAACATCGTGTCCATCCTCGACTGCATCTCCGAAACCAACTTTTCCTGCATCTCCGACACGATGCGAAGCATAGCTGATTCGGAAAGGCCCGGGCTAGCAGCAGGAGGGGCGGAAGGAACTCCCGGGTCGTGAGACTTAGAGGAGGAACCAGAGGTCTTTGAAGACGGGTTTGTACCAGGTTTAGAGCCATGAGAAGTCTTGTGAGGCTTGCGAGCTTTGGGTAAGGTCCTTGAAGTAGACTTATCCTTAGGGGGAACCGGGTATGAACGTTGAGACGAATCACGGTCCCCAGAAAATCCAAGAAAGGAAGAGCGATCAGAAGAAGAAGAAAGAGCGGGGCTGAGGATAGGAATCTCAGCGCCGGACACACCTGCCTCACTTACCACCCTACCTGTATCCGGCTCGTCTAGCAACATTGGTTCGACGTCCAGGTTCATGGAGGCAACATTGTCCTCCAGACCTCCGGGGGCGTCCGATGGATCTTGCTCTGGGTCGATGAGACCCGTTATAGTGGCATCAATGTGGGCAATGATGGGAGCTGCCACATGCCTAGCCACAGCAGCTGAAGACTTGGCGTTGGGGTAAACCATGGTGCAGTAGTCCTCAGATAGGACGTACGGCCGCTTAGACTTTACATTCCGGGCAAAACCACCAACCCACACCTTCAGTGTGGCCCGAGCCGCAGACTTTTGCTCCGGGGATGCCTGAAATAATAGTGGGAATTATAAAAGGGAAACTCCCAATGGTCCTTCAAGACCATAGATATCTTACTAATAGTAAATAAAATAAAAAGGCAATATAGCCAACGGGACTCACCGAGTCAGAACCAAGGGTAGTGATGAGGTCGAAGCAAATCACACAGTTATCCGGGTGCCATACCACAACGTCTTCCAGTTGAACCCCACAAGGGGCGTGAGATCGGCAGACGGAGTGGCCACAAGGCTGGTGCAGAACAGCTGCACAGGCCGGCGTCAGACAATGCACCATCTGTAAAAAGAATAGTATATGAGAAACTGTAATTCTCTTAATTAGGGGCGGGTCTGGAGGACCCGGGCCTAACATAGGTCTAACACAAGATTAGAGCCTAACTACTATTCTATAAGTGGCCTAACATAGGTCTAACACAAGAATAGAGTTTAACTATACTATTCTTTTAAGTAGGGCCTAAAATAGGTCTAACACAAGATTAGACTGTAAAAAATAAAATAATTTTTTTTTTTTTTTTTTTTTTTTTTTTTTTTTTTTTTTTTTTTTTTTTTTTTTTTTTTTTTTTTTAGGGGCGGGTCCGGAGGACCCGGGCCTAACATAGGTCTAACGCAAGGTTAGAGCTTAACTATAATATTCTTACATAGGGGCGGGACCGGGGGTCCCGGGCCTAAACATAAGTCTAACTTGAAACTAAAGTATAGCCATCCATTCCGGTCAAGCCGGGAGCATAAAAAAGGATGCAAAAACAAGGAATTAAGACACATAGTGTCTGATTTCCCGGGGTGGGGTAGACCCCGGGCCGGGAAATAAAGGTATATTCAATACCAATTCCTTTAGGGACTCCGGGGTAGTGATCTGTCATATATAATCATCATAGGAAATGTTATAAAATAATAGGGGGGCGGAACTGTAACTAAGAACTGCCAATCGAACCCGGAGGGTTTCGTATAACATAAGCCAGAATGAAAAGTGAATATAAAATAGGGTACACCGGGATCCAACTCTGTAGACCGGTGGCCAACCAGACTAGACAGAGACTAAACCGCCGGGCCACCCGGAGGACAAAGTCCATAAACACTTAACTACCCCCTCTAAAAGGAGGGAAGGCAACGGTCCCTTAGTGGAGGAGGGAGAAGCCTAGCCTCCCACCTAGCTAGAGGGGGAGCGTGGGGGAGGATCACGTGATACGAGGCAGCAGGGCTACCAACTGACGATCCCCAATCAGACAGATCAAACGGAGTAATGGCACAAATATTCATTACAATAATAATAATAATAGCGTTAAATATATGAATAAACACATTGAAAATTTTTGGGCAAGGCATGCAACATAAATAATTAAATCACAAAAGACACACCTGATGGCTAAAATAACATTGCCGCCTTAGCACGGTCGGCAGCCATAGCGATACGTAAATGATATCGGCCCAAAATTTGAACCACGAGGATTCTAAACGCTAAATAATGAATATTCACAATAACAAATAATATTTGATAATAAAAATAATACACATAGTAACACCGCAAGTGAAAATTAAAAGCTCTCAAAAACAGGAGTACCAACTGTAGTGAAATCAAGCAAGATCGGTATGAACGAAGAGAATAAACTCCTATAATATAAATATTAAACGATCTAGGTTGCTCAAAACACAGTAAAATCCAGCTTGGTACTTAACTTAGACGGTGTCTCCTGGGAAACCGACGAAGAAGCCATAATTCACTAGAAAATATCCAAAAGCGAGAGCACCAGAAAAAAAGCGGGTTACTTTGAACGTTGTGCTAAAAGGAGTTGGGTTCTGAGCGGATGCATTGTAGTAGTACCGAGTGAGGTTGAACGGCTCTCCTCTATTGGGGTTCTCTGTCGTGGATTAATCTAAATAGTGCGGGACCTCTGGAATATACGCCCAATTTTATACCGACACCAATAGGTGAGCGAGCTAGTTAACCTAGCACTCCTTTACATTTTTTCTCTGGTATATTTAGCAGTAAATTACCTAAGAATAAGTGCTTAAATGGAGCTTATTCACTGGGCGGCACAGGTTCGAGCCCAGAAATGAGTTTTTTTGTCTAGTTTCCTCTTTTCTCGCTTTTCTTTGGGGTCAACAGGACCTAGCCTCTTATCTAGGTCTTTGGATATATCTCGGCACAGTCTCTGAAGTTTAAAAGGCCACTCCCACTTCCTAAAGTATAAGTCTCCAAAGAAAGTAGTTCGAGGTAAGTACTCCATGTTGGAACAAATCACAAATTTTAAGTAATTGTATTTTTCCTAACAGTACTTACCTCTAACTACTTTCGGGTAATGGCCCGCCCTGCCTTCCCCGAGTGTCTTCTGGAATTGTTAGAGACCTAAGCTACCAAGAAATTACTGGAGGTAGAGACCTGAGCAAGCATGCTCTCTGACCCGGGGTTAGCCTCAGGGTGCGTATCACTCCGCCTGAGGTTATCCCTCATGGAAAACTGGTATAGGGTAAATTACACAAAACTCTGGTTGGATGGGAGGAGATCCCAGATACTCCTAAGAAAGTAGTTCGAGGTAAGTACTGTCAGGAAAAATACAAATTACTTAAAATTTGTGATTTTTTATTTAAAATTGTCCAGGTGTAACAGGACAATGGTATTTTTTTTTTGTATTACAGGTAATGAGTAACTTGAGTTATGGCTAAAGACATGTTTAGCTCCAATCTTAAATTTGACTAATATGCTTATCGTAACCCCGTTTGCCTCGGCACTATTTTTAGTTTTTTTTTAGCAAAAATTTAAAATTTGGTCAACTTGCTTTAATGTAACCACATTTTCTGCTAGGCACTATTTTCTTTTAAATTTCAAATTAATAATACTTCGTTTTCTCATTTCAGCGTGAATGCATCTCAATCCATGTTGGCCAGGCTGGTACCCAGATGGGCAATGCCTGCTGGGAATTGTACTGCCTTGAACATGGCATCCAGCCTGATGGACAAATGCCATCTGACAAGACCATCGGTGGTGGTGATGACTCCTTTAATACCTTCTTCAGTGAAACTGGATCAGGGAAGCATGTACCCAGAGCAGTATTCGTAGATCTTGAACCCACCGTAATTGGTAAGTTGGTTGTAGAATTGGTTTTAATTAATTTAAATCTAGATTTACTCTACTGTGACAGGTTCTTTTCCGGTCCAATACAGCAGGGGAACCCCACTCCCTACAGGACCTCCCCTGTCTTTTTACCTTGCTCATTCAGTGTTTAAAAGTTGCATATCTCGTATTATTCAATTACTGTTAACTCTTCACTATTGACTCACGGAATAAGTCTTCAGTTTCCTCTTGAAAGCCTTCAGGGCTAAATTCATTTGGATGTCTCATGGGAGCGTATGTCGTCTTGGGGCCGCATAGAGGCTCTGGTGCCTACAATAGACATGGCTTCCAATAGTTTGAAGCTATCTAGCTATTCTCGTGTCGTCACGATTTGTTGCTAGTTTGTAACCTACCCAAGTACCTTCAGTTATTAACCTATTCCACTTCATGTTTTTTTTTTTTCTCTCGTATTTTTCACCACTCCATCAAACCAAGTAGATTAGTCCTTTCCATCGGTGGGCACATGGTATCATGTTCGCTTTTACTCACTTTTACAAGTGGTCGTAAGACGGTTAACACTTCTCCCGACAGACTTTGGTCATCATGATCACAGGGAATGTTGATAGCATAGGTCGACACTTACCTTCTCTAGGGGGGAAAAGGGGTGGTTGTCATTTAGGTAACCTTAACCTTGTCCAAGTTATTGAACCATGTTTCAGATAATGCTTGTATGTCCAACTATTATTTTATCAATTCTCAAATTTGAATACTCTTACCTACAGATTGTGTATTTACATGACCACAGAATTTACTGTGGTCACTTGGTTCAACTTTGTAGTTTATACACTTTGACGCTTGCAAATTACTCCTTGGTGGATTGTTTTCTAGAACATTACCCGCAGACTTTATCATCATTCTTAGACTTGTAATCTTTTCAAGGTGTTCATACCTCTGACAGTGGTAGCAGGTGATCACATGGTACCTATCACGTATGTATAAAGTACCTCATCGTAACTAACTTCTCCATTATCATGAATAGTTCGAACTCCAGGATCACTCCCTCATAGTGGGTGGTCCCATCCGAAGCATTTTTCTCCAGGACTACTTATCTTTTTATTTTAGTTTTGGTCCAAGCAGTGATTTCTTTGAATCAGCGTTTACTACATAATCTTCATCATTGTACACATTGCATGTCATTATTTTTTATTTGTTTTTCCATTTTTCTTTTCAGTGTCAGCATCCTATGTGAAAATTTGGTTGCTGTCTCTTCTCTGATAATTTTGTAAAGTTAACCTTTCCATTCTTCGAATGCCTGTTCAACCTCACGTTTTTTTCCAGTAATTTTAGGTATTTGTTGATATAATTACCTGATCAGATAAGATTCACATTGAGGCTTTGCCTTTGCAACGACGATTCTGTCTTTTAGGTTTGTTACTTATTTTCACTAGTTTTTCTCTTTTCATCCATATTCGTTGTAATACACTTCATATTTTCTAAACAAAAAAGGAATTTTCCAGGTGTTTGTGCACTAGTTGGAGCTTAATTGCTTCTATTCTTATATCGCTAAACTGATATAAGATTTTTTTTTTCCCTGAACATTGTCAGCAAGTGTTTTCTTGAGTTTGGGTCCATTGATGTTTGTAGTGTTGCCTGGATTGATTCCATATTCATGGCAAGAATGTCAACTTTGTGAGGTCAGTAGTCTGGCTGGAATTTGCTACATGTCCCCTAAGGTCCGCAAGATTGTTTTCAAAGTAGTCTATTTTTGCGTATTATCCGTTCAGGTAATTTCTCTCATTCACATCTTAATGAAGGAGAGGTCGAATTGGTGAGGGATCTATGGTCGTGGTTCAATCATGCCCCAGTTTTCTATACCGACACGGTGAGTGAGCTAGGTTTATTCCTGGCATTCCATGCATCTCTTTTTCTCTGGTATATTCAGCAATAACTATGCCTTAGAAATGGTGCTAGAGGAGCATTTCTCGGTGCAATAAGGTTCCTCGCCCAGAAATAGATTTTTCCTTCGTCAAAATCCCTTTAATAGGTTGGCTTGTTAAGCTTTGCCTACGTAGTTAGAGCATAACCAATCAAGGTTATTCAGTTAATTATCAGTGATGTCTGTGATCACTATATACATTTATGGTAGAATTTATTGATTCTCATCCTATTAATTTTTTCCGGTCTCCATCCATGGGTTTACATAGGCTAGGCAGAAATGGTTAGGGACAGACATAGTGTACCGTTTGTTATCACTTACGTTTCTCCATAAGATTAACTAATATCTAATATTCTAAGCTAGAAACAAAAAGCTGAACTATTTCAAGATTAACATTTGCAACTTGCACAAACCTTGGTGCCTTACTTTTTGGAACTGAACACTTTCAACTTCCAGTAACTTGTGCACAAACTTTGTTACCTATTTTGAAGCTGAACATTAACTTTGATATTTTTATCTTATAACATTCACAAAATAGTTTTTTTTTTTTCAAGCTGAACGTTTTTGATGCACTAAGTTATTCTTTGCATGCTGAACCTTATTAACTAACAAACCTTTGCCTTGCAGATGAAATCAGAACTGGGGTTTACCGCCAACTGTTCCACCCTGAACAACTTATCACTGGCAAGGAAGATGCCGCCAACAACTATGCCAGAGGTCATTATACTATTGGAAAGGAAATCGTCGATATGGTATTGGACAGAATTAGGAAACTTGCCGATAACTGCACGGGTCTGCAAGGGTTCTTAATCTTCCACTCCTTCGGTGGTGGCACCGGTTCCGGCTTCGCGTCTCTCCTCATGGAGAGATTATCTGTTGACTACGGCAAGAAGAGCAAGCTGGAATTCGCCATCTACCCCGCCCCTCAAGTTGCCACTGCTGTCGTTGAACCCTACAACTCCATTCTGACCACCCACACCACCCTTGAACACTCCGATTGTGCCTTCATGGTTGATAACGAAGCAATTTATGACATCTGCCGCAGGAACTTGGACATCGAAAGACCCTCCTATACCAACTTGAACCGTCTCATCGGCCAGATTGTCTCCTCGATCACCGCATCTCTCAGATTTGATGGTGCCCTCAATGTGGACTTGACAGAGTTCCAGACTAACCTGGTGCCTTATCCCAGAATCCACTTCCCCCTCGTTACCTATGCCCCTGTAATTTCTGCTGAGAAGGCCTACCACGAGCAGCTGTCAGTTTCTGAAATTACCAATGCCTGCTTTGAGCCTGCCAACCAGATGGTAAAGTGTGATCCCCGTCATGGTAAGTACATGGCCTGTTGCCTGCTGTACCGTGGTGATGTTGTACCCAAGGACGTTAATGCAGCCATCGCTGCAATCAAAACTAAGAGGTCAATCCAATTTGTGGACTGGTGTCCAACTGGCTTCAAGGTTGGCATCAACTACCAGCCCCCAACTGTTGTCCCAGGTGGTGATTTGGCCAAGGTATCCAGAGCCGTTTGTATGTTGTCCAACACTACTGCCATTGCAGAAGCATGGGCCAGGCTGGATCACAAGTTTGACTTGATGTATGCCAAGCGTGCCTTTGTCCACTGGTATGTTGGAGAGGGCATGGAAGAGGGAGAGTTCACTGAAGCCCGTGAGGATCTCGCTGCCTTGGAAAAGGATTACGAAGAAGTTGGCGTCGATTCAGCCGATGCAGAAGGAGAGGCTGAAGGTGACGAATATTGAGGACTTTATTTATTTCTTCCTTGTCTGTCATTAATTTTTCTTTGTGTTCATTTTCATTTGATTCAATTATAAGACCTCTTCTTGATAGAGATTGGTCCATAAACATCTCATTCCAGAATAGAATACCAATGTGGATTATGAAAAACTTTTATTTTTTTACATATTGAATAAAAAAATTTTTCAAATATTTGCTTTATCAATTTTAAAAACCTTTGCTATATTTGTAGTCATTAATATCTAGTCTTGGTACTCTTGTATATTAATGTTATTTAATGTTATTGAAGTCATCCATCCCAAATTCTTCAATTAAATACCAGACCCTCAAGGATAAAACATTCTTTAAAAGTAGACTGGAGGGCTGCTGCATCATCCTGGTTACTATCTGGCCATTTTGGCAATGGTGCAACATTCAATGTTGCATGTGTGTAAGGTTTCATATGCTATTTATGTATACAGTACTTGAAATACTAACTTGGCATTGCTCTAAAAAAAAAATGGTTGCATAGATTTATCAATAAGCAAGTTTGGCTTGGTCAAGTTCTCTGGTATCAAACCCAAAAGTCAGATATTTAACCTAATTTAAGGTTGAATATCTGTAAGACTCCTGTTTGGAAAGCAATTTTTTTTATTCATTGTATTGCGATAATCTGTAGCTTACTTAAGGTTTTCATTTCAATTGTTATAGGGAAATTTCATGTGTAAATAACTAGCAGTACATGATTATCAGACTTAGTCTATGGGTATTGAAAGGAAAATATTGAATTGCCTGTTAGTTTTGTTACCAAGTGGTTGTGACCTAGCACCACAGGAATTTAACAAACTGCCAAAAAAAGGACCTTGAAGATTTTTAATGTCTAGTGGTAAAGAGATCTGAACTGAAGGTTGCTTCTGAAAGGCAAGATACTTTAATAGTTATAGCCTTACAGTATATGTATCGCCGAGTTTTAACTAAAAAGCCTCTTGTGAGACCTTGCAGTGCTACAGAAGATCATAAATTTATAAGAATCTTCATAGGATGTCTTGGTTACTCGTGAATGGCAGAGGCAAGGGACAGGGACGTTGCCCTAGGAACCAGGACAATGTCTTGAAGACTGACAATCTATATAAGCACCCAAGCAGGGCCAGGTAATGGCTGCTGAATAACTCCGCAGATTATAATGCAGAAATAGTTACCAGTTTAGTTGAACTTAGGTATTTTGCCCAAGAGTTTTTTCCCATCAAACTTAAACACCCTTTTCATGCTTTATGAAAAGGGGGAATATACTGGAAATATATCCTATGATCTTGTTTGTCCATCCCTTCCCATTGCATGCATGGTCCTAGGCGGCTCGTCCATATGCAATACTGTAATCTTTTGTTCAAATTCCATATTGTACATTATATAATCCTTAACCTATTTCTGAAGCCATTAGCCAGTTGATGAATTTATAAATCCTCTTATAGAACTATGCACTTCAGTTCTAGCTGCATATTAATGGAAGAGCACTGGCTTATGCAGGTGCTGACCTTGGTATTGAGAATTTACTTCCTACAAGGAGATACCACTTACCTATAAAGCAAACCCCATGTTTGACAACAAAAACTTAAAATTAACTAATGAGTATTCTATTGCAGGTCTGATCTTCATGGATATTGCAAATTGAGCTGCTAACATTTCTCTGAAAATAATCCGTAAATGTTCTTCGTGAAATTACAAGAACTGATAAATATCCTCTTGACTACACCAGAGACAGACCTTTTGAATTCTATGACTTCTGAATTGCACTTTTAAATGGAGAATTCCTCGTTACTCGTCCAGAAATCAAGGAGAAATGGTCTTTAAGCAGAAATTATATTAAGAAGAAACTAATTTCCAAGTGTATTTTAACGTGATAATAGCAAGTAAAGAAGTTTGATTTTGTCATCGTTTGTGGAAGTACTGCATTCTTAGATCCTACATGATTACAAACCCTCATCCTAGAGTACGGGTAATATTCTGGTGAAAGATGGAAATGATCAATGAAGGATTATTTTACTAATAAATCTTAGTTCCGACATGAACATAAACCCTCAATCATTACTAGTTATAACTTAGCATAGTTGGGTGTTCACAGCCATGAGAAACTTAGGTAAGGTGGTACTCACTTGGTGAAGGAGTGTTAGTGGAAGAGTCTTCCTTACACTCACTATCTCAACCACTTTTGACATGACTGCTGTAGAGTAGACGTGCATCGCTTCCCCATTATCAGTTCAACCGGCTATAATTAACTTATTCTATTTCTTTTTGCTTTTTTTCCTGTGGAAGCAGCATGTGAACTTTCCAGGGTACAAACCACTACTGGAGAAAGCATCTTGCCAACTTTGATCTTCGTACAGAGGACACTCCTGCACGGAGGCGTCTCCAGGTGACGATCGTTGGGAGTGGCCATCCTCCTAGTGGGAGTGGTTCAGTCACAGGAGGAAGAAAAAGTCTAGGAGTTTTGCCAGAATCGGCCAATTGTCCAGATAGCTGAGGAGATGGATTTTGTTGGTGTGGGCCCAGCCTGTTGACAGGCTGAAGCACAGCATCTGGAACTGTTATATCCTTTTGAGCAGATTGAATTTCAGGTACTTTCTTGAGGAGGGATGGACCCTGATCTAGAAGTCTCGGTCTGATTTCCTGTCTGACCATGACTGTTGTCTCCATCCTGAACAGTTAGAAGGATAAGCTCGTTTAGGGCTGAGAGGGGTATGAAAGGTCTCCAGTCTCCAGATGCCTTTTCTACAAGAAAGAGTCAACTGAAGAAGCCTGGGGATCCATCAACGATTTCCTGAAGCTGGGTTTGGCGACGCTAATTATCTTTCCACTTAGTTCTTCGTGTCAAGAGCCCTTAGGCTTCAGTCACGGAGGACGATGGCCGTAATTTTGGAAGAACGGCAGACAACATAGACATGGTTCTTGCTATAGGTGTTCTAGATGGCAGTGTGTTGAGAACTATTGCCTCGTGAATTGAGTACCGAGAGAGAGACTGAAGCCTTGTATTTTATTACGATTATGAGCCTCATTCGCCAATTAATGGGTTTTGATGAGCCTCCCTCAGAGCAGACTGCTAACGATGGTGCTCTATTGACGCTACCTCTCCACAGACTCAGAGCCCCAGAATCAGGTTTGACGTGGCTCTCTCCAATCAGAATAAGGACACACTTTTTGAGTTTCTGAATACTCATCTCCGCAACAAAAAACTCGCTACAGGCGAGCAGATCCTCAAAGCTTCCTCCCTTACCTTTGTCATACCAGAGACGTTTTTGTGTTAACTCTTGTCACCTTTCATCTTTCAGAGTCTGCTTCCTATTGATCCTGATGTGGCCAACTTAGTACCATTAGTACCGGGGCAAAAACTACCAAATCCACCCGCCACAATTTCAGGGCATAAACTGGTTAACATGGAGGTAGCAGCTATATTAATTATACATATACATGTTCATGGATAGACCACTGGTCTGGGGCACTTTCTTGTTTTGCCTTATCACAAGACCTCAAGGGCAAGCATGTGCAGAAATTTTCAAGGACGGGTGCTAAAGCCTTATCAGGATGTCTTCCTTGGGGAAATCATATTATTAAGAGGCGCGACGCATTTTTATCCAGATGCTCTAGATAGCTGTCCCCTAGAGATGCTCTGATCCTAAGAAACTCGGACCTAGTTAACTCTCCCTCCCTTTTTTCTGTCCTCAGATGTAACAGAGGCAATTGAAAAGGTAAAGAGGATGGGGCAAAACCCTATAGTAAGCAGGGCAGCAGCACCAAGGTTACTCACTCCTAACAACTTGCCTTATAGGCCAGCCCCCCAACAGAGATTACTTCTCTTCTCTATGGATGCGTAACAACCTGAGCAGTAGAATTCTAGATCCACCTTTCATCAGAAAGGACATCCCTCTGGTCGAAAAGGACGTGCTGGCAGAAGTTCACACTAGGGAGGGTATGCCATCCAGCTTACCTCCAATGTGGAGATACCTACAATGCTCTTGGCAAAGGTGTCAGGACTTGGGGGCCGACCCTTGGATAGTAAAAGTCCTTCGTTCACGGTACCGCATTCCCTTCATAGACTGTCCACTTCCTCTGACCAGGAATCTGATCCAACCATACTATTTGAAGGATCAACAAATTACCTACTCTAGTCAAAGGAAGTCTCCAAGTTGCTAAACAAACAGGTTAGAGACCCATTATAGACCTTTCCCTCTTGAACCTCTCTATTTTACAGACAATGTTCAAGATGGAGACCCTAACCTCTGTTCTCCAGGCTTTCAAGAACAATAACTAACTTCCGACCATAGGCTAGAAAGATGCCTACTTTCAGGTCCCCATCAATCCTTCCTTGAGGAAATACCTAAGGTTTGCCTTTTGAGACAAGGTTTTCTAATTCAGGGTGTTGTGCTTTGGCTTGTCTACAGCCCCTCAAGTCTTCACCAAAGTCTTTGTCCTTGTCTCAGCCTGGGCATCAGGCTCATGAAATATCTAGACGACTGGCTTCTCTTAGCAGAATCCTGAGCTCTCATGCTGAAACACAGAGACCCTCTGCTGGATCTGTGCAAGGGTTTAGGGGTCCAACTGAATCTGCAGAAGTCCAGCCTTGTCCCCAAACAGTCTATCAGGTATTTGGGCATGGCCATAGACTCAGTGCAAGCCAAAGCCTTCGCTTCAGCAGATAGAATAACAAGGTTCAGGTCATTGGAAACAACCTTTCTGAAAGGGGACCTCCTGTCTGCCCTGACATGACAGAAGTTGTTAGGCCATCTCTCCTCGTTAGAAAAACTTTCCTTTGGTGGGGAGGTTGCATCTGTGCTTGGTGCAGTGGGCTCCAAAGACCCAGTGTTCACAAGCTTCAGACCATCCTGCAACCCAGTTGCAAGTACCTCAGGAGAAGATATTAGGCTTCCTATGGTAGCTGGACAAGGAGAATCTGTTAGCGGGACCCCCACCCCCCTGCAGGCTCCCCTTCCACAGCTCCTGTTGTTCACAGATGCATGGGGTGGGGCACTCCTCTGGGGAAGAAACAAATCTCGGGGCCTACGGTCAGAAGAGGTCAGTAGCTTACACACAAACTTTCTGGAAATTAAATTGGCGCAACCAGCATTAATCCCCTTCGCAAAGACTTTGAAAGGTCACACCGTGGTGTTGATGAGCAACAACTCTACGGTAGTTATCTATATCTCCAAAACAGGAGGCACAGCCTCTGTCCTGCTATGCAGTCTAGCAATAGAGGTTCTCAAGTGGACGCAGTCCCAGTCGATCTCTCTCTTGGCGAGGTTTATTCCTGGGAAGAGAATCGTCATTTCAGACCATCTGAGCCGTAGAGGGATGACAGTTGGTCTTTGCTTCCTCTAATTGTAAAGAGACTTGTCACTTTGTTGGGTTCCCCGTTTCTGGACATGTTCGCCACTCATCTGAATCACAAACTTCCAGTATATTGCTCTCCAGTCCCAAGCTGCAGTAATGGAAGACACATTTCAACACCTATGGGACGGTTTAGACTTTTACGTTTTTCCCACCGTTCTGTCTGATATGTCAGACATTGAAGAGTCAGAAAATCTAAGGGAGTCAGAGTATCGCTAGTGACCCCAAGGTGGCTAATAGCAGAGTAGTATTCAGTCCTACTGGAACTTCTCACAGAAGTATCAAGAGAATTTCTAGAATGGTCAAACCTCCTACGCCAACCTCACATAAGAAAATCGCACAATGCAGTACATTGCCTATCCCTTCGTGGCTGGAGAGTATCCAGTGTCTCCTTCGAAAGAAAGGCTTCTCACAATCAACTGTGAAGCAGTTTTCCAGATACTTCCTAAATTCTTCGACAGCAGTTTAGAAGGCAAAGTGGAAAATCTGTGATTGGTGTCATAGGGGGAATATTGCTCCACTCAAAGCCCCTATTTCCCTGATTGCAGTCTTTTTAGTGTCCCTGCGGAACAAGAGGTTTAAAGGCCGCTCATGAATGGAAGAGGCAAGGGACAGTAACATTGTCCTAGCAAGCAGGACAATGTCCTAGAGACTGACCATATATACATATGATCAGTGCCCAAGCCTTCTCTCCACCCAAGCTAGGACCAAGGAGGGCCAGGCAATGACTGCTGATGACTCAGCAGATAGACCTATAGGCTCCCCCCAAACCCTCTATCCTTAGCTCACAAGGATGGGGTTGCAGTGACCAAAAGATCTAACAAGTTTGAGCGGGACTCGAACTCCAGTCTAGTGATCACCAGGCAAGGACGTTATCAACGGGCCCTTTCAGTCACTGTGGTGAAATGATACTGCTCAGCCTTGAACTGAGCATTCACTCTGAAGAGACTGGATCTCTCCAACTCTTGGGAACTCTGAGCCCTGATTAGAAGTTTCGAGCAGGCTTGCCCTCCTCCAGAATTAAAAATCCCTTCCTGGGATGTGACTAAGGTCCTACAGGCCTTGAAAATAGAACCATACAAACGTATGCATAAAGCCTTAGACTGTGAGTTTACCTTAAACACAGTCTTCCTCCTTGATTTAGCTTCAGCTAAGAGAGTGGGCGAATTACATGATCTATTTCATCTTATATCACATTCCAAAGTGGAGAGAACTAGCTTTATCCTTTGTTCATGAATTTGTGGCTAAAACCCAAAATCCAGTTGATAATGATCTCAATTTAACTCTTTTGCAATCTTGTCTCTCAAAGGTAACTGGTGACCTGAATGACATATTACAATGTCCTGTAAGAGCATTACGTAAATATTTGAAGAGAACACAATATCTTGGGCCCAAAATCTCATATTTGTTTGTGAGCACTGGCTGCTTCTAAAAGAAAGTTTTCAGACACTTTCTTTCTGATTGAGAGAAACTATCATGAGAGCCTATAAATCCTCAGGGGAAGTCTCCAAGAGCCCACTTCGAGCAAATATGTGTGGGCTTGCCACAACAGCATTCTGCAAAAACCTCTCGGTAGCACAAAATCTAAAAGGAGGAGTTTGGAAGAGATAACCTAAATTTTACTAACCACTACCTTAAAGATTGGACACACAGGCCCTTGGACACCTTTTCTACAGGCCCTATTGCTGCTGCACAACAAATAGTCTAACTAACCTCTTATGGGATAAGTAACTGATCTTATCCCAGACATTTATTATTATCTGCATTATCAGGGTATATAATGAGTATAAAGGTGAATGGCAATCTTGATCGGACTTGAAGCCCTCACTTGAAATCTCCCTAATGTAAGAATACCTTGTTTTTGTTTTGTGTATTGGTTGATGTATTGATGCTATACTGAATATATTAATATGAAATATTTGATTTTCATATCACTTCACCCTGACAAAGCTCTCGAGAATGGAACAGAAGGCCCTGCCTCGTACGAGCCGGTTACACTGTTCACAAATAAGGCCCTTTGATCTCTTGCTATTACTGTAGTAATTATATATTGATAGATAAGGGCAGGCCCTCTACCTTCACCGAAACTTCTTCCCACCCAAGAGGATTTGCAGCGCTTTGTGCCTGTGTTCTAGAAGTGTGCCCACAACAACTCTGTATTGTTGTGGGGAGAGCAACGAGGAACCTAGAATATAAACCAATTTAACCAAAACTTCAAAGTTGAGAGAGAGGTAGTTTCAAATTGTCATTTCTTGTTACCGGAAAAAATTTTAAGTTTTGCACTTATCTATTGGTTGATAAAGTGTGATAAGTGTTTTCAAATGCGCTTTGCCGAGTTAGCAGTTAGGAACCAGAGAGAAAATACAGGAACCTGATCCAAAGGTACGTACGATTGTTTGATTACTAGGTCAGGTTTCTTTTACTCCAGTTTTTATCATTAGATATTTGTTTCATAGGTTCCGTTTTGTTTCCTTATAACAATAGGGCACTGTGGCTTTATATATATATATATATATATATATATATATATATATATATATATATATATATATACATATACTGTGTATACCATATAATAGTATGGCACTGTGGGTATATACTGTATAGGCCTTTATATATATATATATATATATATATATATATATATATATATATATATATATATATATATATATATATATATATTACAGGTGTATGTGACATCTTATAATTTTTTTTGATAGTTAAGAGTAGGGTAGGGTAGGCAGGTCAGGATAATAGGTTCAATTATAGAACAGTGCAATATTTGTTAAGACATTGGAACTCACATAATTGAATAGATCTTTGCAAATACATTAAGGTTAAGGAAGAAACGTGTTCGTGTTTTTGATATATTTAGTCAGATCATTGGAAATGGAAGTGAGGTCCATGTTCGAACAGATACTGGAGCACGAAGCTATAAATCACCCCTTTGTTATGTGTATTCACCCCTTTGTTAAGTTTGTATAATTGATAATTAATGCCGAAATACTAGCTCACGGGGCTAATGCGTGTAGCGGAACATGTTCCTCTTGCCAGAACATAGGAGCAAAGAGGTAGTGTTTAATCATGAACGAAGCGAACAGCAGAGCAAAAGCCAGTAAATCATTACCGTAATTAATTAAGGAAGAATATGGAGTAAATTGAACACTGCTACAAACGACTTCATAATAAGTGAGATGGAAAATTTCTGATTTTTGTGTCCGTAAGTCCTGGTAAACAAAATTTACATTTGTTTTAGTGTTTCATTACTATTACTTGGTTTTGGTTTTGGTTATGGTATAACTTTTATTTATTACGATGACTGGTGGAAACAACGAAGTTTAGAAAAGTTAATTTACGGTAAATATCAATCCAATTAGATTACTGTATACAATATTTTTAAGGTGTTTCGAGTGTAATTGATGACGATACCTAGCGCAAAACTATAGCTTTTCACTTATGGTATTCGACCCACCATGAATAAAAGACTATTGATTTCTGCAAGAAATCATTATAAAAAATACATTAAGTAACTAGTCTTCTTTGCTATAAACGGTTTATTGGATCCTATAATTTTACTGGATAATGTACAGTAGTGTAGGTTAGATTTGGACGTTTTTAATAATTTTTTTTAACCTAGACCCGGCTACTGTACCTGCAAATGATTTTATCCCAGAGCTATTTCCCCTGGCCGGATTCTGTCACTTCCTTAGATCCTATAACTTGCTGTAGATGGCATTTTGCTCAGGTGATGGCTGGAAACAGTCATTTTGAAATGGCTCAGTGGGATCCTGCTTTACCAGACCCAAGAGCAGTTTTTCTTATTCAATCAGGGCAATAATTAAGATAGGCAATGCAAGAAATTTTAGTGCATCAACCCTTGGTTTTAGCTTTCCAGACAGAAGCAACGGAATGATTAATTAGAAGAAAATTAGATGAAATTTCCATTTTCTGTGTGAATGGTTTCTTAGTCCACTGATCTACAAAGATGCCACTCAATACTACCTTATTATATCAAAAAGATATGGCCTAACCTAAATCACCACCACATAACCTTACCTATGTTTGTGTGCCCTTAGCCCTGTGACCTCTAATTTTCTTCTTCATATCAAGTTTAGTTGGCGGGTGTGTCCATTGTTCTACAAACTTCAAATCTTGGTTTTTAATGTAGGCATCTCTGATCATCAATGATTTCCCTCCAGCTTTTATAAAATGTTTATGTGGAATCCCAAGGGGAGACCAAAGATTTTGGGTTGGAAATCCAAAAAAGCTAGACTAAATAGGTAAATTTTCATAGTAGCCTACAGTATAATACAGTAACCCTAACAGAGAAAGTACAAGATTTTTCTGGTGTATTTGAAGGCAATTTTTACAGTTCTGATGATGATATTTGTCAGAAACCAGCATTTTTCAAGTTATAAGAAATAAAACTATGAGAGATTACTGTAGTGCCTTATGTGGATGAGATCATGATGAGGGGTAGACGGAGATAGTTTGGTCACGCTCTTTACTCTCCCTAGGAGAGATTAGTTCACCAAACATTTAGCTGGGCTCCAAAAGGTACTAGAAGAGTTGGAAAACGAAGGCCTACATGGCTAAGTACTATGAAGCATGAAGTAGGAGATGATGAATGGAGAAGTATTTATTTAAAAGCTCAAGATAGAGACAACTGGTGAAATCTAACCGAGGCCCTTCGTGTCAATAGGCGTAGGAGGAGATCATGATGATGATGAAGGAAAACAGTCTAAGAGGTACAACATAACCTAAGGTTTCCCTCCTGAGCGAAGGCGACTACGGTCCCCATGTAACAACTCCCCATTCTCCATGACCCTACCTTATTCTAAAATAGGTTATATTCCTGTGTTGACTTCCCAGTTTTCTTCCCGTGTGAAGTATGGACTGTTCCTACATGAATAGAAACCGGTAGTTTTTAATAGGAGTTTGATTTCAGTGGTGCTAGTAGCTGGTGGATGGCGGATAAGCTCCTCCTATCCAACAGGTCAGTAAGTAGACGGTTTGTGTTTGGCCTCAGAGCAGTACTGTACACACTTTTCTGGTTGTTGCAATCTGTTCTTTTTCTTTGTTGTGATGGATGCTTTCTAGTAAGTTTGGTAGCAACTGTGGCAGTTTTATGAGTAGGCACCCTGAGGATCAGCATCTACATTGTGCTTTCTTCCTACGCATACGGTAATATAAACGATCATTCAAACTTCTAACAAGGGAGTAGTAGTAGGGCCTATCTAGCAGTGTGGCGGATAGGCTCCCTCCAACCCCCCCAGGTAGTGTAACCTTCACTTTGACTTTGGCCACCAGAAATTACTGACATACTGCTCAGTGTACTCATACTTATGTCTTCGCGGATTCAGTCATTCGTAATATAGAGAAACGTATCATCTGTTAAATGAAAAATCACTTATTCACGGATTTGTGATAAGGTTTCCCGTGGCCTGACCATTTCAAACCGACCGTGCTCCTTTGCACCCGGCATGTTTCGTGCTGTTTTGTTGTTACTGTATGTACAATATTACATGTAGTGTACACATAAGTGCGATGATAACTCATGTTATGCCTACCTTAGTCTTCCTGTGTACATAGTACATGCGTCTACATGTACTGTACACTTATTGAAATGTGTTTATTCATTAACACAATACGTATACTGTGATAGAAACCAAGTATAAACATTATTAATCAGTACATTGGATTACTTAGTGTTTTAGTTGACCGCACATAGGCAATGGGCAGCGAGTTGGTAGGTTAAGAGTTAACCCATCTTAGGGAAGCAAGTATTCGTGGATTCTTGCTTTTCTCACGTGTCTCTGCGAATAAGTACCATAATACGTTCTCACCTTGTGTGCAAAGCGAAATGTTACCTATAGGAAATGTGCCCTTCCCTAAAAATCTGTATCAGTATTTCAGTTCATGTACATTATTCACTGCTCTTGCTGGATTCAATGTGAATGGACACCTCTCACCTATTCTTCGGTGACTTTTTGGTCACAGAACTGGCATCTGCTTCATTCCATCATTCCCAGTACATGATACTACTGAGAAAGGAACCTTTGATTGTTTTTATGGCTTGTATGGTCTACGAGATATTTCATTCATGAGCATTAAGTTTTCCTCTGGCTTTTTCACTCCCTGTTTCATCTTCACAGGAACGTTCTGATTGTGTTCTCTCCTGGCAAGACAAGTCTCCTTTGGATTTTTCTTTACAATCATAATTTTCTTTATGATTTGCCATATACAGTACTGTGATTGTGAACCTTACGATTGGAAGCCGGTATTGGGAGTCATATGATCTGCAGCTGAGATTGGAACTTACTAGATTGATAGCCATAAGCGAGAATCATTCAACCAGGAACTGAAACTCATTCTTCAGGTGATAGTTAGTTACCTTAAAGATACCAGGTAACTCATTTACAAATTTCTGTTACCTGTTCCTACCGGCCCCTAAGAGGAGAAAGACGATGTCACCAAAGTATAGAACGACTGATCTGGCCGAGTCTTGTGAGACTTCACCCAATTCCTCTGCATTGTTTCGTGGGAGGAGCAATGCTGCACCAAAGCCAGTCCCTGAAAGAGGTTTTCAGTAAGAGATAAGAGAACGCACGCTATTACTACCGGTGATTGGTTTTAGGCGAGACTGAGCACAAGCCCTTCTGGTGAAGATCACTCAAAATGCCATTCCAGTCTGCTTGAGATTTTATGTAAATCTTACATGAGTAAGAAACATCTGGGACAGTCTGTTCATTCTTCACTACTGATGAAATCAAGGCATGACCAGATGTCTCAACCGGAGAACAAATCTTACTTGTTATAATACCAAGATACATGTGCACCTATGTGTATTTTCATTTTGTAACTGTAATGATGATACCATAATCCATTTTTATTTACCCTTTCAAACTTCCTAGCCTGCAACCTCTTTCCCTTATATGCTAACACCAGAACATTATTTTGTATTGATCCACTAACCATAGTGCCTAAAACAACTGAGAATATTTTCGTCACGTTATTTGAACGAAAGGATTAGCAAGATAAATGAAACTTGGAAGAAAAGATACTTATCTTCTGCCAAGTGGAATGATGAGTGTAGATATTATTTAATTTAAAGCTTATAAATAACATAGTTTTCATGTCTAATAAGAATGATTTAATTCCGCATACCAGTTTAAATGGAATGCTATTTTGAAGAATGAAATGGCCATGAACATGACATTGTAGAAACCTTCAAGAAAAAGGATTATATCCTTAGTCATTATCAATATAACATAAAAACAGGAAAAGAGAAAGACTATTATTTCATTGATCACTTGTGGATTTATTTAGTTCTGTGGATCCAGAATGATTTTACAGGCTTTACCTCCAATAAGATCCTGAAAAGCATGTTCATACTGTGTCATTTTCATCTCATGAGATATCACTGGATCAACTTTCACGAGACCATCTGCGATAAGTTTTTCACACTCTTTCCAAGTATGGAAGATCCTGTAAAAAAAGAATGCAAAAGCTTTTTATTAGCAATTAAAAGAGAGTTTAATAAAATAAAGAAGAACTAGGTAATAAAGTAGTTTCTAAAATATTGACTTGCAGGTTAACCGATAATGTCTGTAACAGGATCACTTACCTGGTGAGTAATTTGAATGGATTAAGAATAAAGGTAAAGAATATTGATGAAAGAACTAACAATACCTTTTTTACGGATACTGCAGCAACTATTGAAAAATCTTTAGCAACTTTTAGATGACATCTTTGAGGTGAAACAGATTATAGAATATATCAATTGTAAACACTGCACTGTCCATCACAGCATTTTTCATGTTGATGGATGAGTGAGGGTCTTATGGATTAAAAAATCCTCTAAAATGTCTCTGCATTTATGATTGTTTTTATTCTTGTTTCTCTGAAGTTAAATTAGCCTCTTGGCTATTACAGTAGTAACATGGTGGCAGATCGATCCCAGCCCGGGACCATGAGTTTAAGCTGTTTACTGGGGAGGCCACTACTGTGCTTGGACACCACAGTGGGGGTGGGGCTTGCCCGGCTGATGGTCCGGTGAGCATCTATTCTGATGAAGCTGGAACTGAAATCAGACACCTTTAACTTTTAAACTGACAATGGTAGTTTATTTTTTCTGCCCAATAAAATTAAGACACACTTACTTGATCTTGATGCTTATGGAAGTTTGTAAACTAAATTAGTATCTCTCCTTTGTTTTTAATAAAGCAGCTGAATTTTTAGCTACCAAATTGTCTTAGAGGTTACATTTGCACTTGTTAGAGAATAGGTAATCTTACTCCATTGGGTTAATTGGATTGTATCTATAGAGCCATGTCAATTACTATCCAATTTCCTTAATCTCATCTTATTAAAAGGTTTTGAACACCTGTTGCCAAAATGTCTGATATGCTGAAAGTAATCATGTTTCTTAGTTTTTCTGTTGCAAGAACATTGGGGCTATACTGTAGATACTCTTCTTACAATCTCCATTGTTGTGCATAAATTGTTTGATAGTCATGAAGTTTGCATTATTAGTCTTGACTTTTTTTATATGATTGGACTTGACTTTTCAAACCTAAGCAGATGAGAGTCAGTGGGTCATTTATAAGAATTACCAAACTCTTGACCTACAGATTACAGAGAGCATATGCTGATGAACTACAGGAAATCAGTGTCCATTGTTCTTCAAGGCAGTGTTCATGGCCTGTTACTTTTAATTTTATATATGCATGATAAGTAGTTTTGCCTTGAAAACAAGCTTTTTGCAGATGCAGTTGATGCTACTGTCTTTGCATCAACTCCATCTCTAAACGTTGACCTGTGGTAGCTGAGATCTAGATGAAATTAGTGTATGGTAAAAATCATAGGGCATTTAGTTAAACTAAAAAATGATAAGTATGATTGTATGTTGGTCAATTGTAATAGATACCCCTTACTTAGATATTTTCATTAACAATATTTCTTTGACTAATTGCAGCTTATCCAAAAATGATAGGGGATTCTTGATTCCAAATTTGATGATAAAAAACATATCCCATTTTCATCTTTGATTTGTATAGTAAGGAAGTCTTTCAGATTTTTTTGGAGATTTACCCATCATGTGGTTATGTCTCAAATGATTTATTCTGTTCTATCTAATTTCCAACAGTTGACTCATCTTAGCTTGTTGGATGAAAACTTGCATTCCTTTTTGTTCATCATCCTTGGTCTGGATATTCATCTCAGGCCCCTTTCGTTCAATTACCTGTTTAAGCTATTTAATAATTTTAGCTATCCTTTACATTAGCATCTTCTCAAACTATACCGTCCTCTATATAATACAAGGTGTGCATTTAATTCCAACATTCGTGTGTTTTTTAAAAGGTTTAGTATTGCATAATATTCTTGGAGTTTCATTCCGGCTCTGACCAAATTTTAGAATGATGGTCCCTATCATATAGTCGAATCTGTTGAACTTCAGTTGTTCGACCTTAGTGTAAGTGTTTTTCTGTTGAAAATGTTTACATAAGTTTCATTTCATAGCTTGTGTCACTTATCTGGTAAATTAAGTTTTTTATTTTAACCTGTTCTATTATTTTCTCTCATTTCTCTTTTCAATTTATTCATTATTTTTTATTTCTTTTCTACACGGGTACTTTCCTTTTTGGGATCCCTATAGCATTCTGCTTTGCCACCTTGGCTTGCAGCTTGGCTTTTGATGATAATGATAATAATAATGATTATTATGGTAATAATGATAACAACAACAACAATAATAATAGTAATAATGATAATCATCCTCATCCTTTTGTTTTGTTTCTTAAATGATACTTTCCATTTCACTGTATATGATTCACATAAGAAAGCCATCTTTTAAAAACAAATTGAATTTATTGGAGAAACGAATTTAAACTTAGAAGCAATACCTTCTTCCATGTACAGTCTTCAGCGTAAGGGACTTGAAGATTACATCGGTGAGAACATTTTCTACATGTAGTGGTTCTTTCGGCAGACCAATTAATCCTATCTGCCCTCCCTGTACAAAATTAATGCAATTCTGTGATATTATTTCATTTTCTAATTAGGAAATATTAGCATGACAGCAAAGTGGCAAATGATTGATATTAGAATTGTATGCCCCCCAATATTCACATTCTATTGGCATAACAACAAAGTAGCAAATGATTGATATTAGAATTGTATGACCGCCAATCTTTACATTCTATTGGCATAACAACAAAGTGGCAAATGATTGATATTAGAATTGTATGGCCCCCAATCTTTACATTCTATTGGCATAACAACAAAGTGGCAAATGATTGTTGGCATAACAATAGTGACAAATGATTGATATTAGAATTGTATGGCCCCCAATCTTTACATTCTATTGGCATAACAACAAAGTGGCAAATGATTGATATTAAAATTGTATGCCCCCCCCAATCTTTAAATTCTATTGGCATAACAACAGAGTGGCAAATGATTGATACTAGAATTGCATGCCTCACCAATATTTACATAAACATGAATGTTTCTAACCTTTCTAAGCCAGCTAAAGGACCTGTTAAGAAGTGAAGCTGCTCCGCTTGCTTCTACGATGCGCCCGATTCCATTACCATCTGTGTGACCCATTACGCGTTCTCCGATGTCCTCCTAAAAGGGAAATCTGAAGTCATATGAACCCCTATAAATTATAATCAGAAATATTCATTCTCTCAAGAAAAAAAAAAAAAAAAAGGATTTATATCCCTACCTTGAGTCCATTAATTGTGTCAGTAGCACCCATTATCTTTGCCAGTTCCAATCGTCCAGGGTCAATGTCGACTGCAAACACTTCACGAGCACCTTCACATAAAGTTTTGTACATTGAGAATTCATTAACATGTGCTTGTGCAGTAAGTACATATTCCTTCTTCAAATATTCAAACTAATCTTAAATAGGTATGTTTGAAATAAAACCAAATTTAAGAACCATATTTACCTAGAGCCTTAGCTATAGCAATAGAAAATAATCCCACTGGTCCACATCCAAGCACCAACACGTTTTCTCCTTTGACGTCAATGCTCTCCACTGCATTGTGTGCTACACCTGATATACAAAAGACAAAATTAAAACCCAGTTTCTTAGTATAGAATTAAAAAGTCTAGTAAACAAAATAAAAAGATAGGTTAATTATGTCTAGTTATTAAATCTCCCGATTTCAGTAAAGGTTTAAAGGCCGCTCATGAGTGGAAGAGGCAATGGACATTGACATTGCCCTAGCAAGCATAACAATGCCCTAGACACTGACCAAATATTATATATGATTAGCACCCAAGACCCCACTCCACTCAAGCTAGGACCAGGCATTGGCTGCTGAGAACCCAGCAGGTGCACTTATATGCTCCCTCAAACCCCCCATACTTAGTTCACAAGGATGGTGAGGATGCAGACACTAAAGGAACTTTGTTCCGTAACCGAAATACAAACCACGCTATTTACACAGGGTTTACCTTTTAGCGCAGCTGAAATGGCGAGCCATTAGAATTTAACGAGGGTGTAATACCCCCGCGCTAGTTAGCGGGGGGGGGGGGTAGGGGAGTGGTAGCTAGCTACCCCTCCCCTCCCTCACACACAGATGAATGCCCACTTTCACTTTTGGCTCGGACTGTGACAGTCGTCTCTGTCTTGGTCCTCTCTTGGCAGCCATTGTTTGTTTTGTCTTTACTTAATCGCTTACTTTTCATTTACTCAATATATATGTAAACATGTTTTCATGTTTGTATACATATTTGAGTATAGAAATCAGTAAGTTTCCTTTTCAGATTTGTGTGTGTAGTGTACTTATCTACGTGGTGTCCTCGGCAGTTGGCCGCCACGGCGTTATGGGTGGCGATCGAGTTTGACTTATGTCTTTCTCTCTCTCTCTTTCTCTTGAGGTCGTTCACCCTTTTACTACGTGTTACTACGCCCTTGTAGCTTCCTTTCCGTGTGGGGGTGTTGCTACGCCGTACGTTTGTCTCAATTAGTTTATGAATCTAATTGTATTTGTTGATTTTTCAGCTTTGTAGAACGATTCCTTTCGGGGTTTTCGTTCTTTCTTTAGTGTTCATTCATTTTTAAATTACCTAATTACATAGTTACATAATTACAATTGTTATAATTCTGTTTTGGTTACAGCTCTCCTTCCGTGAGTGTAAGTGGTTGTGAGGGCACGTGCCTGTTGTGTAATTCTTGTTTCCTTTCCCTCGGGATTCCTCTTCGGAGCCTTCCCAGGGGAATGAATGTGTACTAATGTGTTTTTGTTTTATTTTTTTACAGTTACCGATCTAGTTCGTTTCTGTAATATGGCAACGGTGTGAGCTGTCTTGTTGAGTCCTGGGGATTCGGCTGTTGCTGCCTCCCCCCTTGTGTTTTCGTCAGGGGCGTGTCTCCTTCTACTGGAAGTACTCCCGTGACGACGGACAGCTCTCCAGTTCATTTTAGAACTCTCAGGAGGCTTGCCTCCTTGGGCAGGTAACTTTCCTTCCGAGGGAAGTTTTTCCTGTCCAGGCTTGAGTTTTTCCCCTTATGGAGGGTTCTCCTCTTGCCTTTTTTTCGTGCGACTATGCTCTTGGTGCTGAGCGGTCACACCTGCAGTTTCGCTCAAGGGGCTGGGCAACTGCAGGAGCTCCTCTTCGGAGGATTGCTCCTTTTAGGTCACTGCTTACCAGTCTCTTCTACGAAGTGTTTCTCTTTCGTTCGCGAGAGAGTACACTCATAGAGACTCCTCTTCGGAGGTTTCTTCTGTTGCTGTTGGCCTCACTCGCCGTAAGGCCCACCGTCCGCCTCGTCGTAAGGGCCTCTCATCTCCCTATAAGGGTGCTTGAGGCGCCTTTTTGAATCTCCGTTTGCAGCCTACAACTCCTTTTTCTCGATCTTCCGCCTTGGTGCAAATGGACAGCAGTCTGATCTCGTCTTCCGACGGGCAACGGTCTTCCCGACGGACAACGGTCTTCCCGACGGACAGCGGTCTTCCGACGGACATCAGTCTCCCGGCGGACAACGATCCCTTCGGGGCAAAGGGTTGCTTCCCACGGGGGTTTCCCTGCGCGCCCTTCTGCTGTGTTCTCTCCTGCTCCTGCTCAGTGTTAACGCACAGGCGCTCTTCTGCTCATCAGCGCTCTCCTGTTCGTCAGCGCTTTCATGATGATCATCCCTGCTGTTCCTGTTACGCGCCCACGTTCGCCCTCGCGATCTAGAACTTCGGTTCAGGTCGGGGTCAAGGACTCTTCTTCTATACGCAGGCTTCCACGCGTAGTCTTCTGCTCGTCAGCGATCATCAGCTCGCCAGCGATCATCAGCTCGCCAGCGATCACCTGTCTCTCGGCGATCTCCGGATCGCCCGCGTGTGTTACAGCCGGCACGCCAACGTTCTCCAACTCTTCTGAAGGAACATGGTTCGCCAGCTACTAGCTCACCTGCGCATGCTGATCGCCATTGCGCGACCCTCAACTGCGGATGCTGATCGCCATCGCGCGACCCTCAACTGCGGATGCTGATCGCCATCGCGCGACCCTCAACTGCGGATGCGGATGCTGATCGCCATCGCGCGACCCTCAACTGCGGATGCTGATCGCCATCGCGCGACCCTCAACTGCGGATGCTGATCGCCATCGCGCGACCCTCAACTGCGGATGCTGATCGCCATCGCGCGACCCTCAACTGCGGATGCTGATCGCCATCGCGCGACCCTCAACTGCGGATGCTGATCGCCATCGCGCGACCCTCAACTGCGGATGCTGATCGCCATCGCGCGACCCTCAACTGCGGATGCTGATCGCCATCGCGCGACCCTCAACTGCGGATGCTGATCGCCATCGCGCAACCGCACACCTGCGGATGCTGATCACCATCGCGCGACCCTGCGCATGCGGATAGCCATCGCGCGATCGCCCACCTGCAGAGGCTGCTCGCCATCGCGCGACCGCCCATCTGCGCATGCTGATCACCATCGCGCGATCGCCCTCCTGCACATGCTGCTCGCGATCGCTCACCTTCGCATATTGCTCGCCAACGCACGATCGCTCACCTGCGCATGCTGCTCGACCATCGCGTCGGCATAACACAACGCGCCATCGCCAACCTGTGCGTTAGCGCTCACCAGCTCACCACCGATCGCTTGTTGATCCATATCGCCAGCGGTCTTCCTCGCCCACGCGGCAGCGCGTTTCCTCGCCATCGCGCTAACGCTTGCGTTCGCCGCCTCGGACTCGCGCTCATCCACCTGCCCACCCTCACGACCGCTCGCCTGCGCGCCCGCGCGACCTCTCGCCTGCGCGACCGCTCGCCTGCGCGACCGCTCGCCCGCGCGACCGCTCGCCTGTGCGCCCGCGCGACCATTCGCCTGCGCGCCCACACGCCCACGTGCCTGCACGTCTATGCTCATGCGCGTCCGCGCCCATGCTCTCCAATGTTCGCCCACGCGCGAACCAACGGTTTTCCATCACGCGGACGGATGGTGTTCCGTCGCGCGAACCTACAGTGTTTCTTCGCACAAACGTCGGCTTATTTCTTGCAGTATCCATTGCTCGTCTATGGGTTATCGCTCGCCGACCACCAGCTCTCGCCCTTCCTACCACGCTCGCCCTCCCTACCACGCTCGCCCTCCCTACCACGCTCGCCCTCCTTCTGCGCTCCTTCGCTCACCTTCGTTTGCGTTACCGCGCATGGGCGCTTCCACGTTCGCCCACGCGAAAATCTTTGAATTACAGTCGCGCGAGCTCCAGGGCGATTGCGACCACGATTCCCAATGGGGTTTTCGCAGCATGGCCAGCCTGGCGAGTTCTTCTGGAGCGTATTTCCAGAACACGGCCTCACCCCGTAAACGCAGAGCATGGCACTTGCAAGAATAGGAGAAACTTAAGGGAGATCTGAGCAACACTCCTCTTTCCTGAACCTGGTTAGCCCTTCCCCGTCATTCCCTGGAAGGATTTTTGGCGGGGGGGCTTTCCGTTCGAGTTTTCTCCATCGGACAAGGGGTGACTGCTTACCCCTTCCTCTGGGAGCTTACCAGGTTCTTTCCCTCCTCGGTTACGGCCCGAGGTTTGGTTCAAGGAAGCTACAGGAAGAGCATGGGTACTTTCCTCCTCTCGAGCTCAGGCACCTTGGCCTTTCGTCGTTAAGTATCTGACTTGCGGACAAGCTCGATGTTGTACCATCTGGACGCGCTGACTGAGGGCTTCCTTCGGGTGTCTCATCTGTGGAGGTCGACGATCTCAGACACCCTTCCATCCTTGAGAAGAGTTTGTTTGTGCCCAAGGACAGAGACTTAGACAGCGGCTGTGCGGAGGAAATCGACTTCCGTTTTCACTCCTCCAAGGCGCTTTCTTCCAGACTCTGCAGGGCTCCAGCGCCCTTTTTTTTCAATCACGTCGGCCTAAGTTATCGGCTACGACAACTGGGACAAGGTGTCCAATTGCAGTTTCCTCCTGTCAGGAACACATGGCACGGGAGACTCCCCCGGGGGGGCATAGTCCTAAAAGGAGTTCACGAACTCTAGGATTGCAGGTTTTTCTCTGGGAGGATGCTTAAGGTTACTCATCCGAATGACAGCTTCCCGATGCCCATTCCCGCACAATCTCTGTGATCAGCCAAGGATATCACGCCTGCCGTCTCTGTCAGCGAATTCAGTGTCTCTGAACCTCTATGCCATAGCGTCAGCAGAGTTGCCCGGTTGGGCAGAATGATCCATACCTTAGGCGAAGGTCTTCCTTAGGATCATCGACGGCTTCACCCCCGGCCTCCTCAGTCGATCCTTTCTTGTAAGAAAGGATCTGAGAGGGGATGTCCTTAGTCGACCTCTCAGCCCTGATCAAGTTTGTCGAACAAACTTCGGCCAGCGTAGACCAGCAGAATCGATCAGACTGGTAACGAGGCGACAGGACTCCTTAAACCCTGGATCGGAAGGACGGGTACTTTCAGTTTCCATTCCATCCATCTTCCAGGGTGCTCGTCGAATTCAGCCTAGACTGCAAGTATTCCTGCTTATGATGCAGTGTGGCTATCCCGCCGTGGCTTAGCAGGTTTGTTTCCCCAGAGAACTCTCCCTGCCTTCCTCTTGGCCGCTCAGGTGCAGGCTTCCGCCTCCTCTGCTGTTTGGAGGGCTGGTCAACTCCGGTAGGCTCGGGTTCGACCTTCTTCAGCGCCGGGACAGGCTTCCGGATGCTTACCATGAGTGTGGGCTCATGGTATTTTGCTTGGAGCCTTCTCTTCCTTTGCCTCAACATCTGGAGTATCTGGCCATGATATTGAGTCAACGGCCTTACCACGTTGGAAACCCCGCTTCTCGTCCGTCCAGCGAGGTTAAGCAACGTCGGTACTTGGATGGGTGACCACCTGGGGACGCCAGCTTCTGTTACCACATCCTCCGAGCCTTCCTTTCGGTTGACTGTGGCAAGACTGAGGAGAGTCGCAGTACCTGTTCTCAGTCAAGCAGAGCTTTCAGCCCTACCTTGGAACGTTTCCTAGTTCTCCTTTCCTCATTGACCCGTCTATAGTCCGAACGGTCGCCTCAGGATAAGTTCCATGTGGGGCGATCCAAGTTCCGGTGGCTTCAGGCAATGTTTAACCGGACTTCCTGGCCCCTATGGGACCAGCGGAACTATTAGACCTGCAATGGGTGTTGACCTATGGAGCCTCTTGATGGTAGTGGATATTCTCGTCCTTTCCCCACATTCTTGATGCTGTTCTCGGACTCGTCAAAGGAAAGGGGGGGGGCATGTTCCGGTCCAGGCCTATGGTCAAGACCTGAAGGATACCTCTCCATCATTCAGGCAGGCTTAGGGGCCTTAGTCTGGCCCCTCTACAGATCCTACAGCTCCTGCCGAGTCGCCCCGCGCGCGTCGACTTCATGATTCTGGCGTATTCTAACCAGCAGGGGACGCATTTTCACACCTTCACATCTTGCAGTAGAGAAACCGGGATGATTGAGATTCTCTCAATACCACCATCGGCTCTCTCATTCCAGGCAGGGGAATGTTCTCTCAGACTATCCGAGCAGAGCCTCGTAGAGAGAGTGTACCTGGGGGTCTTTGACCTTGGGTAACCAGTAAGTACTGGTCTGGGGGACCTGATCGCGACAGCTTGGAACCTCAAGCTTCCGCTATTCTTCCCCCCAGTCTCAGACCCCGAGACTCTGGCAAGATGCATTCCGGTGATGGTGGGACAACTTCGACGCCTGCGTCTTCCCTCCCTTTTGTCTGTGGACAATGGGTCTCAACAAGACCAGGTTGTCTGTCAACCTTTCAATGGGAGAGCTCCACTGGGACTATGCGCAGAACGGTTTCTGGACCCTCTGCTTCCCCTGACGGAACTCCCGGGAGAGCTTCTCCCACGGCGCAGACTACTCAAGCAACCACACTGCGACATCTCTCCCGAACCGGGGCGTCGCTTCGGCTTCATGCCTGGAGACACTATGCCTCCTCCTCGAGAAGAGACAACCCGCTACAGTCGCGGTACGGAGGTCGCGTCATCTGCGATAGTCATCCACAGGGGTCTTCCAGGCAAAGTGAAGAGTCTTCGGTGGTTGGTGCCGTGGGAGATATACCTCTTCCCTTGAGGCCTCTTCTCCAGCAATAACGGTCTTATTGCCTTTCGGCGGGAGGAAACTCCTTTCCGCTCGCGGCAATGAAGCCTGTCGCTCAGCCTTTCCCTGACCTTCAGGCTTAAAGGAATAACTTTTTCCTGCCCGCTGGATCTATCCTCGCTCATGCGAAGCTACGATCGTCCCTGCCCTAGTCGGAGGAAGACCTCCAACTTGGAGCATGGCTCGGACTTTTAGTCCTTTAAGAGATCTTCTCAAGACCCTTTACGACAGGCCTCGGATTGTATTCCGCCTTGGGTCTCCTGCTCACTCTGGCCACGGCCAGTGTGTAAGCAATCTTCTTGGTCTCTTACGACTCCCCCCTTTCTAAGGAAGAGGGGAAGGCAACATTCAGGCTCGCTCCTGAGTTGTTGGCTAGACTCAGAATTCGGTCCGATTCATTCAAGATTTCGAGTCTCCATTCTGTATCTGATGTCCCAAGACCTTCTCTTTCTTGCCAGTAAAGGAATCGAGAGGTTAGCGCTGGGAACAGCTGCAGTTTGTCCTCAGTTGCAGCCGATTTGGGAGCACAAGGAGGACATGGGGGAGAGTCACCAATATACCTCTTCAGCCCGGACTCAAGGACATTCATCTCGACCTGTCTCCAGACCCTCCCCCGTCACGTCCCCCTACAGCACGATGTTGGATACATCGCAACGTCCCTCGCCTTCGAGTAATACTACTCTGTGACGCAGGTGCTACAAGCTGGAGTCTGGAAGCGTCTAATGACCTTTGCAGCCCGCTTCCTGCAGGGCGTGACCCACAGGAGTCTCGATACGTTTTCTATCGCTCTGTGGTGGCTACACAACAGCTGGTCTAACCTCAGGCTCCTCTTTGGACAGGTAGCAGAAGGTTGAGGGCATTGTTATCAGGTTTTAGTCTGCATGAACGAAAGAAGTATGTCTGGCCCTTACTTCTTTCTTCATCATCCCCTCTACGGGGAAGCAGCATCCTGGTCTCTGCATAGCTGACCTCGAACCTCTGCAGGTAAACCATGCTTCCTTGTGTTCCGAGTATGGAGTCAATACTGTCGCGTCCCCCATACCCTGACGAAGTGGTATTGGGAACGTCCTAACCCAGAGTTCCTTCTGGAACTCCAGGTCAACTGCCTAGGACGGGTCACACTTCTTCCTTCACACACAAGCTTACGTAGGCCACATGGTTCCTTGCGAAGCAAGGAACTTGTGAGGTGCAGGGACTCCTTTTCTCGAGTGCTACTCACTCGGATTCTGAGTCCCCGGGTAAAGCCAAAGCCAGTATGGCTGGGGACTTTCCACCCTACCTAAGGGGTAAGTCACCCTGTGTAAATAGCGTGGTTTGTATTTTGGTTACGGAACAAATGACAAATTCGAAGATAATTTGTATTTTTCCTAACCATACAAACCTTAGCTATTTACACACATTTGCCCGCCAGCCCTGTCCCCCAAGACAAGTCCTACCTCTAAGTGAAAGTGAGCATTCATCTGTGTGTGAGGGAGGGGAGGGGTAGCTAGCTACCACTCCCCTACCCCCCCGCTAACTAGCGCGGGGGTATTACACCCTCGTTAAATTCTAATGGCTCGCCATTTCAGCTGCGCTAAAAGGTAAACCCTGTGTAAATAGCTAAGGTTTGTATGGTTAGGAAAAATACAAATTATCTTCGAATTTGTCATATCGAGTTTGAGTGGGACTCGAACCCCAGTTTGACGATCAACAGTCAGGGCTGTTCCCCATAGGCCACCGCAACCATAAAGATCTTACAGCTGTACGTATATGATCTAAATCTCTGATACCTTTTGGATTTCTGGAATTAAATGCATGCTGTTATAAGAATACACACCGTCAGTTCATCTCAATTAATGCACTGCAAGGCATTGCTTATAGGTCTTTGTAGCATCCTTTTCACCTTTTGTCTGTTCTTGTTTTATAGCTTTCAAATGTGCATCAGGTAATGCTTTCTTTCTTCTGTCCTGCTATCCACCCTCTCGACCTTTAATTCATACAGCCACTCGCGATTTTCCACAAGTTGCTTATGGATTCCCTTGACCCAGTGTCATAACTTATGTCTCAGATTGAAAAAAATCCTATCTGATTCATGGGGCTTCTCATAATTTCCCTTCCATATACTTACCAGAGAGCCAAGGAGCATCGAATTGCTGCTGTCATACTATGGCCGGCCATACACTATCATGTACACCTGACAGGTACGCCTGTCAGGTATACCTGATAGTGTATGGCGGGAAAAACTCTCAGACGACTTGACAACTGATGAAAATTTGATCAGTTCTACCCGACAGGCGAGTAAACTTGATGTGTGTGTGGCAGTTTTATCAGGTGTACCTGAACAGGTCTCTCAGTTATTAACAATCATTTGATGTGGACAGTTTAAATTTTTTGGGGTTACAGTTTTGTAATTTTGATTTATTTTACAGTTGAGTTCCTTTAATCATGGGAGATATAAGTGACAGCAACTCGTTGTACACTGATTCATTCATGCGCAGAAAATTGTTATAAACCGATGGTTCATGTCTCAATTCACTAAGAAGATTGATATGGCTAAATTTATTTCTTCTTTGCAGCCATTCCTTACACCATTGTTTGCGTTTCTTCCGTCTGTTTTTACAATTCTCAAAAACTACAAATAATAAGGAGAGAAAGTACAACTCATCTTCTCGAGAATCTATGGCGAACTGACAAACTTGACAGGTATGCATGAAGAGCGTATGTGCTCCTCAAGTATCAGGTATACCTGACAGGCGTAACTGTTCAGGTGTACATGATAGTGTATGGCCGGCCTATGAGGAGAGCATTAGCACTACACTCAACTCGGGGGGGAAAACCGGCGAAGGAAAGGCATCTGGTTTTATATGGATTTTCCCACTGGTGCCACGTCTTCACAGATAACTGGCCTACTCTCTAACCCCTGCTGCTTAATCTCTGTCTTTCTTTTAGTCTCCATCTCTGATTCATCACCAATTCCCTCTGCTTACCCCTGCAAATACTCGGTTAGTCATATATTTGTGTTGCTGTTTTTATAACAAATATCATCTCAATTCCCTTTCATTCAGTATAATTTTCCCCTCCCCCTTACAGACCATCACTACACTACTCTTGCCCTTCTTCTACCCAAAGGACACTGCTTCTCTGAGCTTTCACTTCCTTATTGCTATAAGATCTCTGCCTATGGCATTGAAATCGAGCTCCCCCTCTAACTTGACTATTTTTTTATTTATCACGAGAATGCTGTTACTGTGTGTTCATGTGTGTGTATGTAGCGGCAACATCTGGCACATGCGTGTAGGAGGGCCCTCAATCACATCCCACGGTTAGAATGAAGGTGAACCTTTATACAGAAAACTCTTCGAATTTTACCTCGATGTTGTTGTGAAACAAAAGTTAGAATAATTTCAGATATAATTTCAGAAACACACCAATCTATATAGAAACAAAGACAAAGGGCAAGGTGTAGTAGGGTTGGAGAAAGAAGGCTAGCAGGGGATGTGTGGAGATGTGGCACAAGTGGGGAATACCATTTAAAACCAGGTGCCCTTTCCTATCAACCATTTTTCGCTGTGTTAAGTATAACAAAAACATCATCATCTCCCCCTACACCTATTGACGCAAAGGGCCTCTGTTAGATTTCGCCAATTGTCTCTATCTTGAGCTTTAAATTCAGTACTTCTCCATTCATCTACTTCATGCTTCATAGTCCTCAATCATGTAGGCCTGGGTCTTCCAACTCTTCTAGTGCCTTGTGAAGCCCAGTTAAACGTTTTATAAACTAATCTCTCTTGGGGAGTGTGAAGAGCATGCCTAAACCATCTCCATCTACCCTTTAACATGATTTCATCAACATAAGGCACTCGAGCAAGATGTAAACTGTCGGGATAAGAGGCTGCTTTTAGATTTCTTTCTGATGTCCCAAACAAACTCTTTGCAAGTCTGAGCAACTCATTTGTAGAATGACTACATGGTCATGACTGAATGGGACCACTTGGGTTTTTGTATAATGCATTGCTGGACCTTGAAGTGGAATCTCTGCTAGTAAGAGTTTATGTCATAAACTTTGAAGGCAGGATAAGTGTTCCTGATGCTTGTCCATCCAAATTTGTTTACAGTTCAATTGAAAATGAAAAAAAGTTGTGACTTAAAATTCATATATTAAACTATCATCAATGTGATTCTATTCTCTCCTACCTTTCAAGAAGGATATTGAATGATAGACAATTATGTAAAACCTACTTCTAGAAGGAGTGAGAGAGTTTGTTGTCCTCATTCAGTAAAGTCTCAAAATTAGTATATAATAAAGAGAACATTGAATTTAGCACTAGTTGACTAGGCATAATTTAGTTCCAAACTAGAATATTCCAATTTATTTAGTAAAGTAAAGAAATTCACAAGAAAACACACCTTGCAAGAAAAAAATATT